>NW_007579476.1:8314-71125 GCF_000690725.1 Stegastes partitus | reverse complement strand
CCTTTCCTTTCCTTTCCTTTCCTTTCCTTTCCTTTCCTTTCCTTTCCTTTCCTTTCCTTTCCTTTCCTTTCCTTTCTTTTCCTTTCCTTTCCTTTCCTTTCCTTTCCTTGCCTTTCCTTTCCTTGCCTTTCCTTTCCTTTCCTTTCCTTGCCTTTACTCTCTGCTCCTCTCTCCTCTTTCCTCTTTCTGTTATCCTATCATATTTTTCATTTCTCCTTCACAGCCTCATGCCTTTCCTCTCTCTGTCCATCTTTCCTCTTGCCCTCTCTCTTTTGCTGGTTTCTTCTTTCTCTCCATCACAGATATTTTCCCTCTTCTCTTTTGTTCCTGTGGTCAGCCAGTTGGTGTCCATGTGTCGCTGCACTGTTTGTGTCTGAAAACAACAGCTGAATAAGCAGACACATGTACATATAATAGTCACACAGCTGCCTGGCCGACTTCAGACGCTCACTATTGTCTGCGAGTGTTTAACTGACCGTTTCACACATAATGTATGAGTTCAAGTGCGGAACAAAAAGGTTGTCTGGTGGAAGGAGAGCACACCCACACGTTAAAGGAAAATGGTGTTTTCCTCGTGTATACGTGTTGGTGTTGAAGCTTCAGGTGTCTCTGTGTGTGTTTGTGTGTTTTGGTCCATCCTCACATTATAGAATAGAAAACCTGTGTTTGTGTTGCATGTGTGTGCTTGTTGTGCTGTTGCTGTCGTCTCATCCATTTTCTGTGTGCTTTGCTAAAAAATAAAAAAATCCTTTGTAGCTGTAATATCCAGTCAGAAGACCTTGTCAAAGGGGAAAAAGCTTTTCTAGGTCATAGAACTACGACTACATCTACAAGTACAGGTGAAATTGTAATACTGGTTTGCAGATAGAAATGTTTGTCTACAGAATGTGTTTTTGCTGTCAGCTGGTCCAAAGTGATGATTGTGAATTTTCTTTTTGTTTTTTAATTCATCTGTCGTATAATTGACATCATCAAACTGCTGTTTTAGTCAAACCAACAATCAAACACACAAAGATTTTTACCTGGCAGGGTTGCAGTGGAAACTGAGAAAAGCTTCATTTGTGTATGTTTATAAAGCTAAAGTAGGAGAATTTATGACTTGTTATGCTTCAGAAGTGACATGCTGGACATGAATAATTGTCTGTTAACAGCGTTGGTAGCTAGTTTTCTGCCGATTGACTGAATAATTGTTTTAGGACAAGGAAGACCTCTGGCTTTCACGCTGGTATTTTTTTAGTCAGTACTACCATGAGCACGATAAAAAGGTGTAGAGGATGGATAGGTGGAAAACTTTACCTCCCACAACAGAGTGGAGCAGTCAAAGGAGGGAAGCATTCATTCTTTCCAGCCCAGTTTGCTGCAGCTAATGGAGAGGACTATATTTATACCAAGGCCAATATGTGCCACAGTGAGTGTGCAAAATGTGTATAAGTACACAACCTTCATTGTTTATAGTCAAAAACATGTATATATTTATTAAGGATTTGTCGCCTACTTTACATCAGTGGCTGTGTTTATGGTAGAATTCACTCTCTGGTCATTATTTGAACCACTAAAAACTCACCTCTCTACATCAATATTTCATGTTTAAAAGGGTTTTCTGTAAAATAACCCCTTCCTGCAAACAAATAGTTGTAACTCTAAGCTGCTGCTTCTCTTTAAAGGGCAGATCTGTGACATTTCCACCAACCACTCTGCCCCGAGCTGCAGCTCAAGCACACCAGCTCTCCTGTGACTGTACTCAAAACACTGTAATGCTGCTCTTTGCTGCTCCATGGCAGGATGTAATATTGAAGTATTTCAGCAATACGCCTTCAAACCGGAAGCCGATTCTGAGGAACAATATTGACATAGGAAGCTTCACCCTGCAAGCTGACAGAATCGGTTCCTTAGGTTTGGTACATGTGAAACCTTGACTGTCTGAATCTCAGTGTTTGAGACTGTCACTGCAGTTTCAAGGTAGAAATGCTCAGCTGTGGCATTGGCTGCTTGTTTAGCTCTTCATGTGTTTTCAGGCATATAAAAAACACCACATGGGCATGTTAACAAGGCAAGAAAAAAAAATACAAAGACATTGTCACTGCAAGGGTTTTCTCATTATTGAAACTACTGGTCAAGTTATTGGCTTTTTTGTTCTTAGCTGCAAGCAGGTGATAAAGTTATTTAGCTCTAATGAGCTGTGCATTCGTCAATACCGCAGGCTGCACTAATATACAGTACCGAGCCTGCTAATAAGCCATTCAGATGCAAATTAGAGTGCCAGTCGAGAGTGTTTCTGCCTTGATGTTTTCTTGATAGATGGTCATTGTGATTATGTAAGATTGACTCACAGGATACGGTACACAGTATCACTCAGTCGTCTGTTTGAATTAAATTGGGGATTTAGGTTCTAAAACTTAACAAAAAAACGGATCGTGTGAAATACAGTGCACCATATTTATGGATTTAAAGAAACTACTTGAATACTCTCTGCAGAGCCACTCCAGGCTGCACAGTGACAGGGTTTAAGGGCTGATGACTCTGTACAGCTCTGGTCCCACAACAGGAATGTCAGCTATGTGGCCTAATGGGGCCATGGGAGGCTTAACAGTCCAGTGGTACAGGCAGGGAGGAGAGAGGAGACTGGCCTCTAATATGACTATAAAAGTGTAAAATGTACAGAATGTCGGTGTCGTCCTACCTGCTGTCCCCAGACACTCTAAACCTACACATCATCACATATAGTTTATATATAAGCGTAAGGTTAACGTTACAGCAAGCCGACGACAAGCTCAGAGAATGTAATCTATGAAAAGTCCTCGTGTACATAAAAAACACAAAGTCTGACTGTGAGTGGGTGTGTGTTTGCCTGAAGGCTTCATCATCACAAAAACAACACTGTCAGTGTTTTCTGGGAAATGAAGATACTCTGTGAGAGGGAGAGCTTTAGCAAACGCTTCGTTCTGACAAGATGGTTTTCCAAGAAAACAAACACGTTCTGAGTTATACAGAAAACAAGTTACTTAATCTGACACTGTGATGTTTGACCAGAACTTTTGAGATCATTTAAAACACCGTGAGTGATGCATGCATTCAGTTCCTCAGAGAACATGTGAAATTTTGGAATGTTTTTTTCATTGTATGGTAATTAAAATAATAATGAAGCTGATGATAAAGGGATTTTTTTCCTGCTTAAGACATTGTAAATAATTTAACTCCTTGCTTTCATGTTTTTTTTTCTTGTCGGTTACAGAAAAGGCTCCAATAGCTGATGCTGAGGAGGTGCAGAAGGCCGACGTCTCATCCACGGGGCAGGGCGTCATTGATAAAGACGCTCTTGGGCCCATGATGCTGGAGGTACGTTTAGCCTAACTTTAGCCTGCCTGTGTTATCACTCTCACAGCAGTAGTGACCTGAAACAGAATCTAGTTGAAAGTGCAGTCATGACACCAGGAATGATTATTTCTGTTGACACTAGTGACCTGAAACATTTTGCAGAACAGGCGCTAATCACATGTTCCCAGTAGGGACAGAGCACTGTTATCTCCTATAATGTGAGCATGACTACGGAGATTTATCATCACGTCGGTGTGATTGGGAAAAGTGCAAATGTTTGAAAGGGTAATTTGTTATTAGCAAAGCTGCAAGTTTCATGCATGTTGCTCTGTGAAACACATTTCAAACAGGTGTAGCATTGTTCCGACTGTACATGGCAGCGCACGGTGACGCAGGGAGATAAGAGTTCCCCTGACTAAGGGCAATGCCGTCATCAGGCCTACTTGAGTGTGCACGGGTGTCTGATGACGTATAACATGGGACCCAATGAGGTATAAATACCTCTGTGAAAAGCCAGATTAGAAAAGGAGGGGAGGAGCCTCAGCACATATATACTGGGGCTATATATAGAGCTCACCGGCAGCAACATTAGCTGAAGTGTCTGCTAGGAGTCTGAAAGATAAACAGCGTTCGAGCCAAGACTCTTTCCATTCTATTCCGTTCCATTCTATTCCACACCAGTGTTGGGATAATAAGCAGGCAGACGCACAGTGGAAGGCCTGTGCAGACATGGGCCGGCTAAAGGACAAATCCCAGTCTGTACATTTAGGTGGAAAATGCTGAGTTGGCAGGAATGAAAGAATGGAACCCCCCCCCGACACACACACACACACACACACACACATCTCAGCAGACATTATGGCCACTGTAGACATGCTACAATACCTTGAGGAATAGCACACTGCACTAGGCCATGGTGTTTTATTCAGGATGTAATTGACATACTTTTTTTGTTTCTACTAAGATCATCTTAAAACACCCAGATTTATTTTTAAAGGGGCTGGCACGCTAAAAATAACAAATTAAATGTCCACACAGATCCAAGGTTGTAGCATGTGCTCCTGCAAGATGACTCATTATTCTCTGGTAGCAAACATATGTCAGAAAACACTTCTGCTCTTTAAAGGTGAAGACAGGAAAAAAAAAGATTAAACAAATTTGCTCATGCCAAACTGTTAATAAATGTAAAACCTTAGTTACATTAGCAGGTAGCGAAACCCAACATGGAGAAAGAGCAGCTCAAGTTTCACTTTTACTCTCCTTCTAACTTGTTTGTTCCTTCTTTCCTTCACTTCTGCCCTTCCCTTCACTTTTTTCTTTTTCCTCTCTCCAATCTGCTCTTTTCTCCCCATTTTTCAATTGGTCAATTTTCACGTTTGCTTTGCTGTCTTTTCTTTTCTTCTCTTCCACTTCTCTCTGCCATCCTCTCCCATTCTCAGGCCCTGGACGGCTTCTTCTTTGTCGTCAACATGGAGGGCAACATAGTGTTTGTGTCAGAGAACGTCAGCCAGTATTTGCGCTATCAGCAGGAGGAGCTGATGAACACCAGCGTCTACAGCGTGCTGCACGTTGGAGATCACGCCGAGTTCATCAAGAACCTGCTGCCCAAGAGCCTGGGTGAGAAGCACAGAAAGTTGACTGGAAAACTGGAAAGTGGGCTGAAGGAGGAGCCAATGCAAATGGATGACTGCCAGATTGGAGGTCATTAACATTTTGGCAGCAGTGAAAGATAATCTTTGCTTTATTTCTAAACTTAGAGTTGTGCTTTGTTGACAGCAAGAGGCATAGAGTAGGTTGTAGCTGGTAGTTTATTGTCAGCAATGTTGCCTGCTTTGCTAAATGAGCTTTACTTGTAGTTAGGTAGCCTCAGCACTGCACACGCTTACCAGTGACAGTTCAGAGTACATTACCGTTAAACTGTCTTTAGCTGCAGTGTTTTCTCCAAACGTTACATTTGTCTTAAGATGAGTCGCCTCACTTCACCTGTACACAACGTTAACCAAGTGTCAAGTCAGTAACATCATGCTAATCTCACACTGACAGACCACTGAAACATCACTTTAGATTATTATTGCTGTTTGTGTTTGTAATAATAATAATGTGATAATGTAGGATTCAGGTCACAGTGTTAATGTTGAACGTACATAAGATCCCCATCGTTTTATTTACCATGCTTACACTGACATCTTTTTATGTCTCCTCTTTGTTTTGGTATTTGCTCTTTGTCTTCTAGTCAATCATCGCAGCAGCGATTCATCCAACAGGAACAGCCACACATTCAACTGCCGTATGTTGGTCAACCCTCATGTTGACGGTGAAGCCCGGCTGGCCTCCGACCAGCAGGATGCGGCTCAACAGAAGTATGAGACCATGCAGTGTTTTGCTGTTTCTGAACCCAAGTCTATCAAAGAAGAGGGGGAAGGTATAGTCTCTAGCTTTGTCACTCTTTCTCTTCCTGTTCATTTTTTTTATCTCTTTTTTTGTTGCTTTCTTTCTCTGCCTTCCTTTTTCTCTCTTCCTACACCTCTTGGTATTTACTTCCTTCTCTGTTCTCAGTTTTTCTGGTTCACCCTCTCCTTTCCTTTTCCATTTTCTCTCTATGGCCTCCTGTTTGCAATCCTTGGTTTCATCACTTTTTCTGACTATCTTGATTTGGAGCCTCTTGTGTTACCTCTGTGTCTCTCTGTTTGTTAGTCTTTTCCCTAGTTTCCACTCCACTGTGTTTTTCCACCGTTATTTTTTTTCTTCCAGTCTTGACTTTCTGTCACTTTCCCCATCACTCTTTCCAGCCCAGCTCTCCCAATCTCCTGTGTCCTGTCCTCCTTCCATCACCACTTCTCTCTACTTTCCCTCCCATCCACCGGGAGAGACTAATTAGTGTGTGGCACTTTGTCATCTTCCCATCTAATCTAATCACACACACATGCACACGAGGGAAAAGAATCTGTCTGGCACTCTAATTTTAGATGTCTGACAACCAGATATTGTGCCAATCTCTCCCCCGACAGGAGGAGGGTATCTGGTGGGCAGGCTGAGGGCTGCAGGTTGAGGCTGAGGCTTCGGGTGATGTTTGGATTGACTCAGACTCAGAGTGGTCTTGACACGGATGTCGAGGCTGAGGTCACAGTTGTCCTGTTTGATTTCGGTGCTGAGGTGAAGCTATGGCTGACACAGAGATTGTGGAAGAGGAAACTGAGGGAAGCTAAAGCTGTGTTGCAGCTGGATTTTGAAAATGATGTGGGTCGGAGGCATGAGGCCCCAGTTGAGGTTAGAGATACACTTGGTAGCCATTTTATAAGTTACTTCTGTAAAATTTAATGCTGTTCTACCATAATGTCTAATTCCAGTTTTTACATTCATGGAGGCTTTAATTAAATGATGTATATGAACACTGAGGGCACAGCTAGAGATGGTGTTAGGCAGGGCTGCCTCACACTCAGAGTTACGTTTTTAATGAGGAAAAACGCTGAAGCTCTGCAGAGACAAAACAAGACCACCCAAGAGAGGCAGTATGAGCTCACACTTACCTATAAACACGCACAGAAGGGCTGGAAAAATATTGATCACAGTTGAAATCACATAGTTGCTTTATGTAACAGCTTTTCCTCCACATGCCTGGATAGATGGTAATCCCCATCCTGTGTAGGTGCAGGATGTGTTTGTGAAAGATTCTTCTAACCCTTTTATTTTTTACCTTCAAACCTGCAGATTTTCAGTCTTGTCTCATCTGTGTGGCGAGAAGAGTCCCTGTTAAAGAGAGGCCTGTGATGCCGTCGTATGAGAGCTTCACTACACGGCAGGACCTTCAAGGTAAGTTTTGTGGGAGAAGTTCTGCTTTTAATATGTTGTTTGAGTCCTGTAGTTTGCCAGCATACTTTAAGACGGGCTCGCTGTCATCCTGTACAGTAAATATAGTGTAAATTACCTCAAACGTAACCATTTAATTTTAGGTGTTGTACTAAAGCTTAGAAAAGGCTGTTAAAGGGGTGATTTCAATTTAGCTTTAATCATTTCTTTTACTCCATAACTATTAAATATTACGTGTAACCTGTAAACATCAATGTTGTTTTCTGCATGTCCAGGTAAGATAACGTCACTGGACACTAGTCTGCTGCGGGCGTCTATGAAGCCAGGCTGGGAGGACCTGGTTCGACGCTGCATCCAGAAGTTTCACCTGCAGAGTGATGGGGAGATGTCGTTCGCCAAGAAGCACCAGCAAGATGGTAAAACAGTTTTTCCTCACAGTGTTTAAATGTTTAGGTAATCCTAATGGAGCCATTTCCAAACAGCACACAATATTATCAGTGTTTAAACTTTGTCAGGCTCCGTGGATTTAGAAAGATAAAGTATCAGAATATATAAACTACATGCTGGAATTTTTCAGTGTGAATTTTACGGCTGTGGTTTTAGAGGGGGAAGAACAGCATTCTGCTTTGTGCAGTGGTTCTCAGTTACATGTGGTGACAATGATGGTGGGAGTTTTTTAGAAATTACTTTCCATTTCTGTTTGTGTCCCTCCAGTATTGAGGAACGGCCATGCGCTCAGCCCTCTCTACCGATTCTCCCTGGCAGACGGCACCATCGTCTCAGCTCACACGAAGAGCAAACTGGTTCGATCACCAGCCACTAACGAACCGCAGCTCTATATGTCCATGCACATTCTGCAGAGGTAACAGCCTCTTTTCCTTCACCTCTTTTTCTGCCACACAAACATTGTAATGAGTCTAAAGGACCTGGTCTGTTTTGTAAATTAGAAAAGTGAAGATTGTTTCTTATTCAACAGAAAAAGTCTAACGTGCTTTGAGGTCTTATTCTGTTGCGTCATGTCCATAAATTCTAACATTATTAACAGCTTTACAGAAAAAAAGATGTAGAAGTTTCATGTTGTAGGGCTGGAGTGAACCAAAGAACATCTTGGCTGACTAAAATCACAAGGCACTCTACTTGCTAACCTTATTAGCCTAAAGTGTGTTGAAATAAACATAAAAATGTATTGTTAACAGAATATTAAATAATTTGAACCTGGTTATTTTATACTGAAATAAAAGAACAGACTCTAGGTCGACCATCTTTTTTCTGAATGACTCTGGTGTTGGTTGTTGAGCTGTAACATGTAAACTGCTGTTAGCAAAATTTAAACTTGATATTTTGGTTGACTGTTTGAACAAACTGCAGCCACACTGACGACTTCTTTCACATGATGTGAGTTAGTTTGGAGTCGACTTTGCATAAATGAAAGTGAACAGCCTTCATTAGGCGGGTGAGGTGAAGTTTTGAAAGCACAGGGGTGTTCACAAGTAGTTTGTGCCTCTTCATGCCAAAAATAAAGTATTGGGGACCTTTTCTCTGTTAAAATAAGATTGTCTGACCAAATAAATGTAATATTTACTGTATTAAATTCCAGATAGTTCAGGTGAGGTTTAGGTTTTTGCTCTACTAATTCCAATACTAGAGTTGACAGGCAAGTTATTTAAGTTCTTGCAAAATAACTTGCAAGTCATATTGAGGGACTTGATAAACCTGCGTTAGTGCATCCTGAGTAACCTTCATAGCTCTCCACCATTTTGTACATGCAGTACAATCCTCATGGTTTGAGGAGTCAAGTTATATAATTTCTTGATAATCAGTCTTCTGATTGGTCCTGTACCTGCCGCTCAAGCCCACCCAAGTCCAAAGTTCTTTTTACCACTTTCAGATTTTATCCCAAAACTGACTTTATTCATTCTGAAAGAAGACGTGATGTTAATCACACAATAAGATCCTCTTCTTTGCCTCGTCAGTCTGTTTGTTTATCACATATTCTCTCTCAGACTTGATAGTTTCCCTCTTGATTTGGACGAAGGGGGACACTGTAGTGCCCACAGGGAACAAAGAGCCTGTTATTCAGAACGGCCACCATATGTATGACCAACACTCACACAAGCACTACCAGCCAGCCCAGTCTACAGGACCTCCATCCCTCCCTCCCACCACAGGGAAGGACTGCGACTGAGCCAGCACCCAAGTGTTGATATGACTGTTCAGTCAGGATTTGGACAGCGGTCAGGAAACAATGCCAGGACTGTTACCCAGAGCGTTCGGGGATCAATGGCGAGAACTTGGCCTTTTTACTTCCACAAGTTCCACATTCGAAATTATCGCTGTAGCATTCAGCAACAATGAGAGCTTTGTGTGTTTGGTGGTGGGCTGTCGGAGATCCATGTTTAAAAGTCTCTCTGTTACAGCTTTTGTTTTTTCACTTGTGTGTACTGCTGCAGAGCTGCTCTGTTTGTTTTACTTTATGGCATATACAAACCTTACATGGGGTGTTGTTTACTGAATTTAGACTGCTGTTTACGACTGTAAACAGACATTTGCAGAAATGACGAAGGTAAATTTTCATTTAATTTCAATAGTCATTTCTTCAAAAAAAGAAAAAAAAAATTAATGAAAATTCTTGATCTAAAAAACAGTAGTTTCTATTTGTACCATGTCCATTTAGAAACCGCAAATCTCGCTGGTTAGGCAGCGTCTTTTTTTAATTTCTCACCTTTGATATAAAGGCATAGTTGAGAATGTTCACAATTTGGGACCAGATAGTCAGTAGATTTGTCTGTCAGGAAAGTACATGAAGCACAGTTTCGACACCAATCAGCAGCAGGCAGCGTTTTCACCCTGCAAGGTCTTCATCAAGCAAATGTTTAACATGACAAAGGGCAAGGTGTATGATGCACCGTCATTTTGATTCATTGTCAGGATGATGACGGTAAATGGTTGACAGAAATGACTTGTGTCAACCATTCAAGAAAACAAGTGACGCCAGAAAAAGTGTCCAGATTAGTACAAATAAAACAAGTACTGGCAACGGTTGTCATAGAAATGACAATAAAGGATGTTCAAAGAATATGTAGATATATTTTATATAAAGTTTACATCATGATGAAACACGTTTTAGAGGATTTTACTGACGACAAAATATGAGTGCAAGAAGGAAGGAGGAAACAATAATATTGCTCTGAATAGTCATGAGTGGTATACTACCCACTGAAGTGGATTTTATTTGACTGTAATGGATTTCTTGATCTCAGATGTTTCTCTGTTTCTGTTTCATGCACATTATGATAGTGTACAAACAGCTAAGGTTTATATTTAATTTTGTTTTGTGAAGCTATAGCTTCTCAGGGAACTCTGGCTAACAACTAAAACTAAAACCATAGTCGCACTTCATACACACTCTAACACATGTGACTTGTCTGTATATAGCCAGCAGTCCACTGAACTGGGTCTGTTTTCTTCTCATTCCAGGGAAAACTCAGGAGGCATGACTGCAGACATACCTAGCAGCCAGGGCATGGCCAAACCAATGACCCCAACCAGTGTGAGCGGACCCTCCCCTTCACCAGACGCCAGTGTCACCAGCAACACCCTCCACTCCACAACAGCCTCCAGCACCACTGGACGTGGTTTTGGGCCTATATCTGGACGGGCGCCCACGCCTCAGGGAAGCTGCCATGCACTCAAGCTGGGCAGCCCTTCAGCCCAGGGAAGCCCGAGTGTCACCTCAGGGGCCCAGGGAGCCATGATGTCTCCTCGCCATCGTCAGAGCCCCAGCACGGCAGCTAGCAGCAGTGGTTGTGGTAGCCCCCACATCCCCCAGCATCTTCCTGGGCCTTTCTCTCCAGCAGCCAGCCTCCACTCGCCAGCATCGGTATGCAGCAGCACAGGAAACAGCCTTGGGTTCAACTCCCTCAGTGCTCTGCAGGCTCTGAGCCAGGGCCACAGGATTTCCCAGGGACTCACTGAGGGACAGCATCCAGAGTCACCTGACAGAAAACCAGTTGCTCTTCAGAGCCCCCTTCACATCACCAACACTGGTGGCCAACTAGCCAAGAACAATCCCAGTTTAGATGCTGATTTATTTGGAGCTTTTGAGGAGCAGCAAGACTTGTTGTCATCCCAGAACCAGGAGGGCGACCAGGGGGAGGGCAAAGATGGTGACCGTGAGAGCTTTGGAGATAATGGAAGCCTGGGTGACCTTGGCGATGCCCCAAACCGCCTTTTGAACACCAAAGGTCACACCAAGCTGCTCCAGCTCCTCACCACCAAGTTGGAACCCTCGGACCCTTGCTCACCACCGGGGCCCCTGGGGGATGACCAGAACTGTAAGGACCAGCTGGGTGGTGTTGGTGGGGCAGGACATAACAACCACTCCACCTCATTAAAGGAGAAACACAAAATTCTCCACAGGTTGCTGCAGAACAGTACCTCACCTGTGGAGTTGGCCAAGTTAACAGCTGAGGCGACTGGAAAAGACCCTATTGGTCCAGAGTCGGCCTCGGGGGACAGCATGGCCGCTCTGGGTGAACTCTGCTCCAAACAGGAACCAGAGAGCCCGAAAAAGAAGGACAATGCTTTGCTTCGCTATCTTCTGGACAGGGATGATAATGGCATCCTGGATAAAGCCATTAAGATGGAACCTAGTGATGGACTGAAGCTGTCGAACATAAAGATGGAGAAACAGGAAGCAGGCTTTCATATGGCAGACCAGGTCAGTGTTTAACCGTGTCCAGCTGTTTAAAAGTAAGGGTTGTGTGATTTGTATAAAAGGGAGTTAAATATTTGTGGGTATTGGACTGGTGGAAAATCAAAACAACACCGTTAAAAGATGCAGCCCTCCCAACTCACCAACTGGGAATATGGCCAAACCAATGAGCCCAACCAGTGTGAGTGGACCCTCCCCTTCCCCGGACACCAGTGTCACCAGCAGCACCCTCCTTGTCTGCCCATGTTGCAGTTATAAAATCAGAAGCTTAGCGAAGCAGAACAGCAGAAGGACTCTAAGGTGACACATAGGTTGCATTTCAGTCAGTATTTCATGTTTGTCCTACTGTCTGACAAAACAAAAAGAAAAGTCAATATTTAATTTTGTATTTGAATGCAGTATATATGAACACCGGGAGCAGGAGAGAAACACATTTATAAAGCAGTTGAAGTTGAAGCACAGCAGGTGAAAATACAGTGACCCACCATGTCTTCATCTACTGGCTTCAAACCGTCTCAAAGCATCCACGATCCCTGAATGTCCCTCACATTTACAGCTTCCACGGAGCTCTGGCCTGTTGGCAGACGATCAAAGCTAATGGTACCGTTAGCCACATTAGCTGCACAGTAAGGATCTTCCTGTTGTTGTGGAGGGATGGAGTCTTGTGTTCATTTGGTGAGCTTTGCTTGTGACTGGGACATTTCAGAGTTAGCAGTAGCAGCTCTAGAAACTGAACAAACCTGTCGACTGTGAGGCAGCTGCTCGTTCTGAATATTGGAAGTAGTTAGAGCGGGGTTCTACAAAGTCTGAGCTTGATGACCATCGGTTTGTTAGCTGGTACCATCTTGAGTAAAGTTCCTGTTGACTTGTAAAGCTGTGAGCTTATCTCGTGGGGCGCTTGTGAAATGATAGAAGTAAATGTATGCATATCTTAACAGATTTACTTTTGATCTCAAAGTTTATAACGATCACAAACACAATGAAAATGAATTTTCACCATATGAAACCTTAAATATAGCAAAATTGATTTAAATATATGACATGCTACAGTTTAGATTGATAGCATGATTATTTAGTGAAGACTACAGTACAGCAGATGATAATAGACATTCAGCCACAGCACTCACATGGCTCACAATATGGATTATCCAAGAGGTATTGAAATCACTGTGTAACTGAGATGTCTTGTGTTCGGGGCAGACAGATTACATGATGGTAACTCTGTCTTCTTAGCAAATAAAAATATTGAAGGAATTTGTCTGCTTAACAAATGGACATATGGATGCATTTAACAGCTTCTATAAACACCTCCAAGTGAGAAGGAGAGTAGCTGATGCTCGGTGTGCTTCTGTCAGATGTGTGTTGAGTTCCTCTTTAGGCAGCTCTTAGGCAGCCAGTGGCAACTTGTCCCCCACACTCCCAGAAACACAAGATGCCCCGGCAAGGCGGGCAGAGGAGGGCTGTTTGAAGGCTTAAGCATGTGTGAGTCAGTGTATGTGCCTTACAGGTCATATGTGTGCAGCTATGAGCTACAGTGAGAAAGTTTGTGCGCTGTATTTGAAGCACATCTTACAGGAACAGCAGAGGAGTTGTGTTGTTGTAGCTCAGCATATATGTGGGTGTGTTTGTGTGCATTTCTTTAGGTGTGTGTGGCTGCATATACAGTGTGTCTGTGTGTTTAAAAATACGTGTGTGTGCACAAACCTCCCAGAAGAGCAGGAGATGATGTTTGGCATCGGTCAGTAGGCAGCTGCTTCTCCACCAGTTCTTCTGCAGCTGCTTCCATCACCTGCTGTATGAAGAGCCTCCATGGTTTATCAGTTAGATGTCAACAGTTACATTGATCACTCACTATTCTGATAATCGATTCATCAGTCTGAGTAGTTTTTTAAAGAAAAACTCTCTGAACTCTCTGATTCCAGCTTGTTAAGGTTGAATGTTTTATGGTTCATTTACTGGTCGAGGAAGCAAACTTAATATCTGTTGTTGTTGTTGTTGCAAAAACAAGGCATTTGTCTTTGGCTTTTGGAAACACCGATCGATGTTTTCCAGCATTTTCTGGCATTTTATCGAACAAACACCAATAAAATAATTGACAGACAATGAAAGTGATTGTTAGTTGCAGCCCTAGATGTAAGCCTGGGAGAAAGAAAGAAGACAGGTCATCAGTTAAAATACTGGTAAACCAACAAGAACTGGAATGGAGATCTAATGATGAGGCAGGGAGTGGAAACTGAAGAGGAGGAAGTGAAGAAGGACCTCTCTACCATTTAGAGAAAATAGACTGAGGATTGGAGGATCACTGTAAGGACAAAGAGAGTGATGAGGAGGATGAAGAGAAGGCGAACAGAGCAGCAGAGAGGAGAGGATGAGGGATAAATGAACTTTAATGGTCCTCAGTGGGGTAATTGAAGTCGAAGAGCAGTACTGCAATTCTATACAGTAAAAGACTCAAATGTATAGAGACAAACGACTGATACAAGCTTTTATTTTAACTCTATGTTGTTGTAGGTTCACCAAAGATAGTGATTGTTCTGGTTTTATTTGTCCAAGATGTCCATCTGACATGTTTCTCTGAACCAAGCATCTATCGACTAGACCTCATCAGAAAGTCATGTTTTTAAACCCTTTGACCAACATTCTGCGGTTTATATTTGAAATTTATGTCACTTCATTGCAGATTTAAATCTCATGTAAGCCTGCAGCTGTTGATAATTTTCATATTAAGTTGAGAAATCTTTTGATTATTTTTGAATAATTAATTATTCATTTGGTCTATAAAAGATGGAAAACAGAAAAAAATAACCTTTAATAAATAAACCTAAATAACCTTTATCTCAAGTTGACACGAAGCAACAGTTGAACAGTTCTTGAATTTGTTGTCAGGCAAATTTAAGAGCATAAAATTAATCAAATCTTTGTCATTTTTGCTTAATTAAATAACTAACCTAGGAGTTATTTTTTCATAGTAGCTGCTGATTAATTTTCTCTTAGTTCTCCTTCAGCAAAAGCATTTGCAGCTCTAGTTTCAGCTAATGGAAGCCACCAGAGACGAATCTCTAGAGCGTTTTTATATCCTCTGTTTAAAATGTTGTCATTTGCGCACATTTACATTAAGTGGCTTTCAGTGGTAAGCAAGTATTAATGCCAAAGACAATAATGCTTTCAGTGCTGTGGCTCCGTCACACAGTCAGTGGTGTTAAAACACAGCAAAGTGGAGCCGGTTCAGAGAGCAGTCATGCTTATTGAAAGTGCAGGTGCTTCGACATAGTTAGTCAGTTCCAGGAAGGAGCTTTCATGATGATGGCTGAGGTTCAGTCTGTAGGACAAAGGTGACCTTCCTACCAGCAGTTGTGCCTCCGGGGCAGTGGAGGCTGCTGCCGGAGAGGAGGAGGGCATTCAAAGGCTCCCATCCAGGAAGGATCTGGTTTGTAGAACAAGGTGAAGCTTTGATGGTGCCAGGAAGGTGCCTTTTTGACAGAGATTCAGCCCATTGTAACTATGATGATGTTCTAGCTTAGCAATGTGTGTGCGCTGTGAGGCAAAAGTTCATTATGTGTAGCTCACATGGAAGCAGTTTGAGCTACATGACTATTGGTACCTCAGTTTAATCAATACACAAAACACAAAAAATAGGCTTCCAACGTATGTAAGATGTAAAACCAGGGGAGGTAAACAGCATTGATCCTCTTATTAAAATGCCGTGTCCTGCTGGGAAACCTTGGGTCCTGCTATTCATGGAGATGGTGCTTTGACTTATACCAACTCCTAAACATTGGTACAAACCAAGCAGATGGCAGCAGCTTCCCCCAGCAGGACTTTGTAGCCAGCCACACTGCAAAACCTGCTTGAGGAACACAACCAAGAGCCTGGGAGAAAGATAATACAGATCAGAAAGCAGTCAATACATCTATATAGAGTCATCTATATATAAGCTAGAATGTGATGTTATGTACATGCACAATTAATCTTCATATTTCCAAATAACTACAATACAGAGTGCTTTTAATTGCATCTAAATCATCTAGTAGCACCTGTAGCAAACTATAACAATGTCGGAAAACTTTTGCACTGTCCATACTGTTTCTACAATGCAAATCATAGATTTCTAGATAGGTGTCTGACACAGAACCAGACATGATAAATGAGACTGCATATCAAAGTTATGTTTGGTGCTCACTGCTACTGTGCAGAGTACAAGACCACAGCAATCTGCTGTGCTGGTGTCATGCTGCTTTGCTCGCATTAAAAGCTAAAGTTAGAGTGCTATGAGTTTCATTTATGTATTTTGTTATATGTAGAAACTGGCACACGACGGGCAACAATAGGCACAACTGCATGTTTGTAAAATAGTGATAGAGGAGGAACACTGGCCGGCTGATGCTTAATCCACTGAATACACCAAAATGTAGGTTGTTCACCTGTGCAAAGGAGGAGAAGGATTTACTGGGAGGACATTTGCGTTTGAAATGTTGCTTTTTGTACGCGGCCACATTGTGTGTGTGTTAGACAGAGCTGTGACTGTGTGTCATACTGTATATCACACATGACCTCATTAGTGCCGGCAGTTTATTTTTAGCTCCTCCTCTATTCATCAGCCAAACGGCCGGAGGAAACCATCCCTGTTAGTGTGTGTGTGTGTGTGTGTGTGTGTGTGTGTTGCTGGGTTAAGTTACACTGTATTAGTGACGGGGGTTTCCATTTCTCTCAAAGTTGTCATCAGAAGTGAACATTAGCCTTTAACATTTACATTACTTGTTATTTACATCTTCTGTGTTGTCTGCTTCCATCATTAAACAAGACAAACAGGAGCTTTTCTCTGCTGTTTTATGTATATTTTATATGACGTAAACAATAAGACAGATCTGACAATTCCTTTGTAGGGAATCTGCTCAAACACCTGAAACTCTCCAAATACACTTGAGATGTTTCAGATGTTTGTACCTGAGCTGTACCCGTTTCTTTGTCAGCCAGAAACATTTCATCACCTCAGAGAGCCTGGTTCCTGCTTCAAAAACATCTTCAAAAGCAAGAATATAATTTAAATACATCAGGTTGTCCCGTAGGTTTCTATGATCATAACAGTATTGCATGTGCAAATTAAGGATCACATGAAAAGTGACACGTTTTTGATGTGATCTGGGTTCAAATAATATGTTTTAATCATGTACCACATTTTTACAAGGGTTCAGGTTACCACCATTGGATCACCACAGCACAGTGTCATGTGTTGCTGTGAAGCCTGCACATTTTTCATCCTTAAATTTCCAGAGAGAACTCCCTAAATTTGATTAAAACTTCAATATGAAAGTATACATAGCCACCTAGTTTAAATATAATCCAGTCCTGCTATTTCTGCCATGTTATTCTAGGAACTATTCATCTTCTAATCCTGCTGTTTCATTCTTTTGTGGCTGATCTCAGACCAGTGAGCTGGAGGACCTGCTGGAGGACCTGCAAAGTGGCAGTCAGCAGCAGCAGCAGCAGCAGCAGCAGCAGCAGCAGCAGCTGTTCCCCAGTCAGCCGCCAGCCAGAGGTGTGGCCTCCTCTTCATCCTCCTCTTCCTCTGTGGCCCCTGGCTCCTCTGTGGACAAACAGACCATCATCAGTGACATCCTGCAGATGACTGACAGCAGCAGCAGCAGCAGCTCTCCCAACCAGCACAGAACCTTCCCACCCATCTGCCCTGCAAGTACGTCTGCAACGCTGTGTTTCTGTTGGACTCATTTGGATGATTTCTGAATCTTAGAAATGTTCGAAATTGAGCATAATTTCTGGGACCATGTGGATAACTTCATTAAATTATATTCCTACCATATGAATAGTACCTTATAAGTAAGAAACACCTGTTTTCCTCCCAGCAGGCTTTAATGGTGCTCGGCCGGGCCAGTCGAGTCAGGGTGCTCCTCCAATCAGGAGCATGTCTCTGGACAGCGGTGTCGGTCCCAGTCCCAGCACCACCAGGCCTTTCCCTTCTCAGCACAGGAACAACAGCCCTTACTCCCTACTGCAGCAGCAACAGCAGCAAAGCATGATGGGAACCCATGCCGGCATGGCCAACCAGGCTGCGATGGCCAACCCAGGTGAGGCAGAACAAGAACTATAACATCCTGCCAAATATTGTATTTCTGGTGCTGTTCTATCTTGAACTGTTTCATTTAGTTCTTGCTGTTGCCACAAAAGGGATCTCACCATTTTTTTTGTCCAATTTAATAAAGTAAAAGTTGATGTTCGCGTGGAGTTTTATTTCTGACAGATCCTCATAGTTAACCCTCTGAACCTTTAGCAGGTTCTTGGTGGTTTTTACTCCCTTTGGGCTCATTTTTCACTGCAATATAAAATCCTGCACCTCCGTGGAAACAGAACAATCATGGCTGGAAGTAGAAAGACCTAAAACATATCTTTTGTGCAGTATGACTGAGTTATAGTGCCATAAAACGTAAAAAAAATAATAATAAAAAGAACAGAAAAAAATAAACTAAAGTTGAATCTCTTTTATTGTGTATTTTACAAAATAATGAAAACATCTGGAATCAAAATATACATTTTTCCAAATTGTGCCCAAATTGTGATTCTAGATATTTTTAACTGCAAAGATTTTAATTAGTTTTCATACTTGTCTCCAGTCAGATCTGTATAAAAGTCCTGAAACTTTTCTCATGTAGCTGTTGGTCACTATTGGGTTCTTTTTTTTTCACTATTGGGTTCTTGGTTGCACTGAGTAGTGCAGAATTTTTAGCTTTTTAGAAAAGTTAGTTAGTTAGTGTGCAAACAGTTTATTTTTTGTGATTTTTTTTTTAAATGAGACATTTAGAACACAGTGAATTTTGATAAAATATCCCAATTATAAGCTTATATTTGGATTAGTTTCCCTACAGTTCAAGGGCTGTCAGAAAGTTGACGGTCTGATGGTTCTTTCTGTTTTTACCGTTTCTGGCTCCAGTAAAAGGGGTCATAATTATGTTTAGGGTTTTTTTGTTTTGTTTTTTATGATAGCACACCTTTCCAACCAGCAGGTGGATTTTAAAGTACAGAGTAATAATATTTAATTGCATTTCTTTTGAATGTTATTGTGTGAAATAACTCTGGGTCTATAAAATGACAGAATATTTCTGTTTCCCTGCAACCCAGGTATGCGGGCCTCCGTGCAGCAAGGTTGGGGTCCCCAGGGGCCCATGGGGGCCACTGCGGGGCCGATGATGGGCCAGGGAGTTGGTCCTGGTCGCATGGTCCCCAACATGAATGCTGCACTACCAACAAGAGGTGGTGGTCCATCTGGATCCAGAGCCATGGTCAACATGCAGATGATGGGCAATGGTGAGAAGAAACAGAAAAACAAAAACTGACATCAACTCTTATCAAATCTTTCACTCATACTCATACTTTATGTCTTCCTGCAACAAGCTCCACCCAATCAGACTGCTCCGTGGCCAGACCGAATGATGATGGATCATTATGGAAACCAAAGCAGGTACGGCGTTCATTCAACCATAAAACGTAAAGGAAAAGTCAGCGGTTTACCTGAGTCTGACAATAATACCAAGTTGCTTTCCAGGCCACCGTACGGCGTCCCCCAGGAGGACGGGATGGGGTGCTGTGGCACCGCGCCTGAGGGCCAGCCAGATGAAGGGGCTCTGCTGAACCAGTTGTGCTCAGTGCTGAAGGACTACGAGGGTCTGGAGGAGATTGATAAGATGTTGGGAATCCCTACGCTGGCAGGACAGGTGAGCTCCTTCAGACTGACCTTTCGAGTCACCATGGCTGGAAACGGGGAAATATTCAATGTATTCAAAAGTGTTTGTGCCAACATTTAACACCAAAACCCAATTTTAAAAGGCACCTCATCTCCAAACACCAGAATTATACCATTTCTCAGAGCCAGAACCTGTAAAAACTGAAACAATAGTCAGATTTGCAACTTTTCAGCAGTCCCTAAACTTGTACCTTACAGTTTTGTTTTAAAAACTGAAGCAAATCTCAGCTTAAAATTTAACTATTTCAGCAAATTTGCCAAAAAATAAACTGAACCGAAAAAAGAAAAAAGTTCTGTGTACCTCTGTACAACAGAGCAGATCGATCCACCTGCAGCTAACATTTACATGACAGAGATTCTGGGGCTGTTTGCCTGAACTGCAGGCGACGTGACAAAATGTATGAAGTAAAATATTTATAGCTTGTAGGGACACGATTTTTTTTCCACAACCGTGGACACTTGGAAAAACGCTGCAAATGTTGATTCCAAATTTTATCAATTTTAATAATCTAAGAAATTAAACTTTAATTTTTTTTTCTATTTTTTAGTTTCATGGCGTTACAACTTTGTCATTCTGCACAAAGACATTTCTGAGTCTCTTTACTTCTAGTCATGGCTCTGCAGTTTCCACGGAGGTGAAGGACTTTATATAGCAGTAAGAAATGAGCTCACAGTGGGTCCAAAAGCATCCAGAAACTACTTGGGGGTTCAGAGAGTTCATCAGGTTGCTTTTATGCTCTGTATTTTATAAAATCTTGGATAACCTCTTTAGGACTTGAAGGCATTAGCACTGATCCACTACGCCTCCATCCTACCTGGAAAACACTGCAGCTTCCTTTAAACTGATGTTTTCTGTCTGTCGCCACCCTGCAGGGTCCTCTGTCAGACCAGGACCAGTACCTTGGCTCTTTGGACCCAGCGGCCAGCATGAAGCCTCCCCTCTACAGTCAGCACTACAGTGGCCAGCCGGGTTACGGCAGCATGCCTCCTGATGGCAGCTACCACGGCCCCTCGATGGGCGGCCACATGGGGCCTCAAAGAATGGCACCAGTGGGCTACCCCCCAATGATGAGGATGGCTGGTGGTGCGGGACCCAGGCCAGCTGGCATGAGGCCGGGGGGGCCTGGTCCAATTGTCCCCTCTCAGCCCAACAACCTGAGGCTCCAGCTGCAGCACAGACTCCAGAGCCAGCTGGTGGGTGGCACCTGATATTTTATTTGATATTGTGTGAGTCATGTGCGGGTTATGTAGTGGCTAACGGTACTCGTGCAGAAACAGGAAATACTATTTACTACTCAGCAGGAAGGTTATTTTAAACTAGCTATTATGAAAGATTGGCACTGTGCTGTTTGCTGCTGCTCATTAAAGCCAAATTCACATTTAAACTTTCAAAGTCAAACTATGTTCAAACTCAGCGTGGCTTTACAGCGCCCGCCATAATTATTGGTTAAGATGTGTTAAAAGCCTTAAAATAAATTCAGTTTTTATTGCAGCAGCATCCTCTCACACTGATGTTGTAGAAAAATGTAACCTTCAACTCAACTCAAATGATTTTTTGGCAAAAGGGGTTTGAACAAAGTATTAACATCCAGGGTGCTGATAATTGTGGCTCACATGATTTAATGTAGAAGAATTATTTTTTAATGTGGGATTTTTTTCACACTGAATAAATGCATTTGAATTATAGGTTGAATTTTCCTGTATTATTTAGAAGAAAACTGAGTTTACTAGAAGCTACAGAACACATCTTAACCAGGGGTGCCAGTAGCTATGGTGGGTGCTGTACTTCTGCTCAGTGTGAGCTGTTATAAATGCTGATATGGCTCATCCCTTTGCAAAACTGTCTCCAAGCTCCTCGCAGAAAGATGCCGGCGCCCCCACCGGGACGCCAACCGGCTTTCAGTATTTAGAAAAGGGACAGTTTTGTGCTGAGGTGACGCCTGTCGCAAAAGAACATCACATTTTAAAAAAAAAACTTTCATCTAAAGTAAAACAAAAGATTCAGTGACTTTAGTGTCGCTGGTATTCAGCGTTTGTAAACACAACAATTTCACAGATTCTAGGTCAATGGGAATGAATGCTGTTCCACTAACTTCTCATCCTGTTTTGTCACAATAAAAGCAAAGTGACAAGCTGTATTCTAATTATCACAAAATGAACCCTGGCTGAAACCTTGTGATGAAGTTGTCAAGGTCCAAAATCACACAGTGCAGCGTAGAGAAGAATGTTTTTCTGTTAAATCATGTATCAGTAGCTTTATTTTTAGCTGATACAGATAATGACAGATGTTTATGGTGAGGCTGTTTCCTTATTAATGCCTGCGTAAGATCATAAATGCAATTCTTATCTCTTTGTCCCTGTACACACAAAAATTTACAGAAAATGTTGTCTCTCATCTTGCCACGACAGGCTTCTTTGTTTTCAACCTTTTGTTCAAGTGTCAAGCCTCATTACAATAAAACAAGATCTTTTTAATCACAGCCTGTTTTTTGTTGAAAATTAGCCCAGACCACCTGAAATATATATTTTTATACAAAAGTATTTTCACACACACACACACACATATATATATATATATATATATAATTGTTTTTTTTTTATTATTATTATTTTAATTGTGAGAGATAGAGCGGAGCAGGCAGGCGGGCCAGCAGGGTTCACTGGGTTCAAACAGCAGCAGAGAGAAAGGAACAAACGTGTTTCAGATTTCTGGCTTCATCAGCAATTCCCTGCTGCCGAGACACTTAACAATGAACACACCAAATAGACACACACAGATTCATGTGGTCACTCAGAAATGATTGCATACATCGACTGCACCTTATGTGACTGGCTGTTCATACAGTGGAGCGCCTCTTTGAACAGCCCATAATGTTCCTGTTGTCTGATTACATGTGCAGCACCTTTACGTTTTTGGAATTTATTTGTACTGATACATGCTTTTGATTTCTAAGTACGTGTTTTCCCCCTTTTTTGTCTTTGTTTTGAAAGTGTGCTCATACCTAGATATTTGGTGTTTATTCAGCTCATCCGGAAATGTAGAGATGAAATAATTCTCTACTGGAAACTGGGGAAATGTTTAGGTCCAGGCTGCCACCTGGTGGAGAGTTGAGGGAAGGCAGCTTTGGAATATCCACTATAATAGCAGTAATAAACTGTCCATTCACGTGTGAGAAATGACATTTACACTTCCACTTTCTCAGTTCAAAATCTAAATAAATGGTCCTGACATCAAGTCTTTACAATCAAAAGCACAAAATGTGAAGCAACTTAGAAAATGTGCCAATCGTCCAAAAACCCATCTGAAGCAAACATGCTGTTGTACCAGATATTTAAACAAACATGTCAGTGTTGGTGCTTTAGGTTTTGATTTAACTCAAGTTGGCTTTAGGGTTATGAGCAAGATGCCATTACCTGTCTGTTGTGTCTCGTACATGCATGTATATCAGCACAGCACTGCTGCCCTTCAAACTCCTGCACTAAAAGCATTTTTCACTAATATGACAAAATCAACTGACTACAACACTGTGACACCAAGTGGAGCGACAGCTGATGATTTTACAATTTCTCATAAAGTATTAAAACCTCAAAATCAAAACGAGCACATCATATTTTTAATAACTAAATGTATGCTGTTACGCAGGAATTTTATACTGAAAACGTGACTGTTTGTTTGCTGTCTGTTGTCTAGAACCGTCAGCCAGTGGTGAACCAGATGGGTGGAGTGTCCAATATGAATCTACCTCTAAGGTCTAATGTACCAAACCAGGTCAGCCTCTTTCTCTCTAATGTCTTTCTACTTACATTTAGAAGCACAGACTCACTACCCTCACACTTCCTATGAAATATTCTCAGCATCAGTCGTACTTGTGAACAAGATCTCTGTTTCTCGGGTAGATTATTACCATTCGGCTGATTGTGTGTTTGGTCCTGCAGGGAACCCTCAACGCCCAGATGCTGGCGCAGCGTCAGCGCGAGTACCTCAGCAACCACTTACGTCAGCGCCAGCAGCAGCAGCAACACGTGCATCAGCAGCGTGCCATGATGATGCGGACTCAGGGCATCAACATGCCGCCCAACATGCCCAGCGGGGGGGCCGCTCCCACGCCGATGCCCATGGGGGGCACCAACCCACGGCTCCCGCAGGGCAACTCACAACAGTTCCCCTACCCGGCTTCCAGCTACGGTACAGGCCTGCACTCTCCTCCACCTCCTCCTCCTCATCCCGGCTCCTCCAGCCCCTTTTCCTCCCCTCTCTCCCCCAGCCATCATCTGGCTAGCCAGGGCATGATGGGAAGTGTAGGCGGGCAGTACAGCGGAGTAATGAGTCCGCCGTCACAGCACAGTGCCTTCCAGTTCAGCAGTTCAGGTATTTTCTCTCAGCACAGCAGCGACGCCTCAATGATGTGTGTGCGCTTTGTGGAGGATGTAGTCGCTTTCTGTTGTTGTGGTGGCGGTGATTGAATGCCATCTTTGTCTAAAGTACTTTTGTGTAAGTTGACTGGGTGTGGTTCAAGGTTGCATGACTAAATGATTTGTTGCTCTGGCTTTGTTTCCATGTGCAAATCAACCAGGTTTCTGCTTTTATACTCAAATTAATAAGCTGGATTATTTCTTTGCCTGTGATTGTAACGCTGTCATAAACCAATCAGGACATAAACAGCAGTGGGTGCAACGAAAAGTTCTCCTTTCTTGTTTTATTTGTGTGTCTTCTGTCAGTGCTGTCAGTGTTGTTGTAACGTTCTCCTCATTCCGTTTAACAACAAAAAAGATTCTGTGACTTTTCAGATAATTTTTCAAGTTGCTAAACAAGAGACAGAAAAATATTTTCTAGTTGATTTTGGGGACATCAGAGAGTTGAATTACTTGCCGAGACATTCTGACAAAGAAACACGCCGGAGAATTCTTCTACTTACTTTGATTGTGTCTCAGGTTTCAGTCGTAGAGCCGCCTTTACCAACACATGAATGTTCCAACATAGACTTTACTGATTTTCTAAGCAGTGGCCTTTCCCCAATAGTTCTTCTCACTTAAAGGTAGGGTTGAATAGTTAATCGATTTCCAATTCAAATTGTGATTTAAAACTAAAAGCTGCAGTGTAGTACATACGGTACCAGAGTTTAAAGTGTTCTGCCTCTGGTTTTATGGTTCATAGCGTCCTATTTGTGTGACAGTCACGCGATAGATTTTTATCCTAAAGTCAGTGTTCATTTTAGGAAAATCTCCACATCATGTCATTAAGGACCTGAGAGTAGTTTAGTAGAAGCTATGACTAGAAACTAACACTTAGTTTTTAAATGTTAGCGTGTTATCCTCGCTGTATGTCCACCTTATGACCCTTTTATTTGCTCCAACCTCCAGGAATGAGCCAGCAGCAGCAGCAGCAACACCAGGATCCAGTTACATGCTTCCCGTGTGGGGCTGCCACCCCGCAGAGCCCCCTGCTGTCCCCCAGGATGGGGCAGGGTCAGAGCCCCATGCTGCAGCAGAACCAGGGCCAGCCCCAACCCCAGGGTCCGAACCAGGGAGGACCCCCCAGCTACCAGCCTACTGCTGACCTCAACGGATGGCCTCAGCATGCCAACATTTCCACCAGCAACAGGTAACAGCTGCTTAGCAATTCCTCAAATCCTTTGTCCTTATTTGAGAAGGCTTTACATTTTCTTTGACTCCATCACGCTGAGTACTGGATCTCCTCAAGGCAGTGTGCTCAGTCCACTGCTGCCAACACACGACTGTGCAGCCACACATGCGGGGATCCAGATCATCATGTTTGCTGATAATACCACAGAAGTGGGACTTATTTGCGAGAACAAAGAATCAATGTACAGAGATGAAGTGACACACCTGGAGGGCTGGTGCAATAAGAACAACCTGCTGCTTAGCATGGACAAAACCAAGTAGATGATCATTGACATCCGGAGGTCCCGTCCTGAGCGTGCTCTCCTCAGCATCAGCGGCTGCACAGTGGAGAGAGTGGAGAACATCAAGTTCCTCGAAGATCTCACAGGACCTGAGCTGGAATAAGAACACCACAGCGACCATCAAACGGTCCCAGCAGAGACAGCATGTCCTGAGGAAGCTGAAACAAGCCTCTCTCCTGCCAGCATCATCAGGACTTTCTACAGAGGTGTGGTGGAGATCAATCTGACATCCTGCATCTCAACATGGTCCTCCAGCTGCAGTATGTCAGACAGAAAGCCCTACAGAGGAAAGTTAGAGGAGCTGAGAGGGTCATCGGAGTTTCCTTCCCCTCTGTCCAAGAACAGGACCCTGAACATTGTCAGACTCCTCACACCCCCTCCATACGGTTTGAACTGCTGCCGTCAGGAAAACTGAAAGGAAGAACTTCCAGAATGATCAACAGCTTCATTCCACAGGCTGTCAGAATGCTGGACTGATATGCAAACACGTCTTTATTTAAATTGCTTTAAGTTTCTGGATCCTGAAGAAATGCTCTCTCATCTTGCCTGCACTACTGTGTATGTACAGCAACATTACAATAAGCTTGATCTGATCTGATGTGACTGCGCTCTCTTCTTCCAGTGTGTACCCCCAGCAGTCCCAGTCTCAGTACTCCACACAGCCCAATGGGGGCATGTACGGTGGCAACAACAGCATGAACCTGGGAGTGGCCATGGCAGGCAGCGGAGGCAGCATGAACCCCATGTCAGGACAGATGAGCTCCATGAATACAGAGCAGGTTAAAACAACAAACACGATCCCAGATGAGCTTAAACAGTCACACCATTTCTGTTTGACTGGATCCCAAAACAATCACTCAGAAGCAGTAGTTTTATGTCTTTGTTCTAACCTTTCATTGTAGGTGAGCGACAGCAGCCTGATCCTGGAGCAGCTTGCAGGAATTGACATGTTGACACAAGACGGTGACGCCAGCTCTGTGAGTAAAGTGATGCTGATCTTCAGTACCGAGTTCTCAGCTGTAGCTCCACACAATGTGATGCAACAGACATGAAGCGCATCAGTGGTTCCCACATTTACTTGATGGCCTTTTCATTTAGTATTCCAACTCAGCCAGATGGTTGCAGGTTGTGTTTTAATAATAGATGCAGCTTGATCCCTGTACAGGAACCTCCAGACTGGAACGGGTAGAAAGCCGTCATATAGCAAAGCACATGTGCCATTTAATAAATAAAGACAAACGTTAAGTCAACACTTCAGCTCAGTGTGCTGTCACTACAACATTTATTCCACCTTTTCTTTCTATGAATCCCTGTTCTCCAACCACCACACATGCATTTTCTGTTACAATAGGCTTGATTCAAGTTCCCTTGGTGCTTATTGGGCTTCTGATTTTGTCTTCTGCAGAATTTCTGCTGACCCGTGCTGCTCCTGAGACAAGGTAACGCAGGAACCCGTTCAGAAACACTGACACCTGCTCATCTCAGCTCACTGAGAAGTATGAAGGAGATGATGGAAACACTGCCGCTCTATCACACCAGCCAACTGTGAGGCACTACAGAGAGCCAGAGGACAACAGAGACACAGCAAAGCTTTTTAGTTCCTGCTTCACATTTTATGCAAACAGTCAGAAATGACAGGAAGCTGCCATCTGAACCATCCTGACAGCAAATGCACTACAGGAAGATAATCACACACACATACTGTGCCTCTGCTGATTCAGGGACACATGTTATTATTCACTGTAGCTCATGCTTTCATCCTTATTAATGACTCATCTCATGTTATTTTTTATGTGTTTATCCTACATGAGATTTAAACAATCAAGTTAAGGCTGCTCCAAAATAACACACAGTCAAATACAGCCAGTCAAATCGTGCTAAAAGGTGTTCTGTGCAGCATTTGAAATGGACAAATTACATGAACCTATTCAAGGTAAAATCACTTTCCCTTCACATGCTCCTAAAATTCAGCCTGTCTGAAGACATTGTGTTTAAACAGTCCTTCCTTTCAAAGTAAGAGTTTGTAATCATCAGTGGCCCCAACAAGGTTTCATTTGTAGACATTATTATAATTAACCATCAAGACATGTGCAAGAATTTTAGTCTGAAAACAAAAAGATGTGTCGTTACACTCACCGGCCACTTTATTAGGTACACCTTGCTAGTACCGGGTTGAACCCTTTTTGCCTTCAGAACTGCCTTAATCCTTCGTGGCATAGTTTCAACAAGGTCCTGTAAACATTCCTCAGAGATTTTGCTCCATGTTGACATGATAGCAACACGCAGTTGCTGCAGATTTGTCGGCTGCACGTCCATGATGTGAATCTCCTGTTCCACCACATCTCAAAGGTTCTACTGGATTGAGATCTGGTGACTGTGGAGGCCGTTGGAGTCCAGTGAACTCATTGTCATGTTCAAGAAACCAGTCTGAGATGATTGGTGCTTTATGACATGATGCGTTATCCTGCTGGAAGTAGCATCAGAAGATGGGTCCACTGTGGTCATAAAGGGATGGACGTGGTCAGCAGCAGCACTCAGGTAGGCTGTGGCGTCGACACGATGCTCAGGTGGTACCAAGAGGCCCAAAGTGTGCCAAGAAAATATCCCCCACACCATAACACCACCAGCCTGGACCGCTGATACCAGGCAGGATGGATCCATGCTTTCATGTTGTTGACACTAAATTCTGACCCGACCATCTGAATGTCGCAGCAGAAATCAGGCTCATCAGACCAGACAACGTTCTTCCAATCTTCTATTGTCCAGACTTGGTGAGCCTGTGTGAACTGTAGCCTCAGTTTCCTGTTCTTAGCTGACAGGAGAGGCACCCGGTGTGGTCTTCTGCTGCTGGAGCCCATCCGCCTCAAGGTTCCACGTGTTGTGCGTTCAGAGATGCTGTTCTGCAAACCTCGGTTGTAACGAGTGGTTATTTGAGTTCCTGTTGCCTTTCTATCAGCTCCAACCAGTCTGGCCATTCTCCTCTGACCTCTGGCATCAACGAGGCCCACAGCGCCCACAGAACCGCTCACTGGATGTTTTCTCTTTGTCGGACCGTTCTCTGTAAACCCTGGAGATGGTTGTGTGTGAAAATCTCAGTAGATCAGCAGTTTGTGAAACACTCAGAGCAGCCCGTCTGGAACAACCACGCCACGTTCAGAGTCACTTAAATCACCTTTCTGACCCATTCTGCTGCTCAGTTTGAGCTGCAGCAGATCATCTTGACCATGTCCACATGCCTAAATGCATCGAGTAGCTGCCATATGATTGGCTGATTAGAAATTTGCGTTAACGAGCAGTTGGACAGGTGTACCTAATAAAGTGGCCGGTGCGTGTATCTTCATCAAACTTACAGTGTGGAGCTTTTGTCTCCCCCTTCTGGCAACAAGACTAATTACAGCATCTTCATCGCTACAGTGTCTCAGCTCTGGCGAACCAATCAGTGCTGTTTGATGTAAGACAGGAAGCACATTTAAAATACAGAGAATTGTGCCCTGATCATCTCTATGTGGCCTCATTCAGCAGCAGCATGAACGTAGCAGGTGTTTGTTTCTACCTGAAACTCTGCAAACTGGCTTTCAGTGCAGACATTTATGAAAGCACACTGGATGTGTTCAAGCTGTTATTAGCACTTATTCTTCTAATCAAACCAAACTTACAGATTGTAAAAAAAGGAAACATAAAAAGTAGGAGCAGGTGTAAGTCCAGAACCTCGTCCTGTATGTTCAGAATGCTACACGTGGCACCTTCTAGTCATTGGACTGGCTGCAGTAGAACCTGTTGCTACGAGGCCCGGGTTCTTCTACATGGACACACTCGCACAGTGTTTGCTGTTAGAATGAGCTCCGGTCACATGAATGTATTTAACACCCAGTTTTATCCTCTGAAGGCTCTGAGGTGGTGGATTTACGATAGAGACACTTTTTATTTTGTGTGTGTGAAACTGAACTGTCACAGTTTGACACTGGAGACGTGAAGATGAAGAGTGAAACCTGTGGATTGGATCTTTCACGGTTCTGTCCTGGAGCCTGACTGAAGATGAGAAAGTTTATGGAAAAAATATTTACAGTTTATTTAAAGTTTTGAAGAAGTTTTAGAGATTCTTTGTATGACACTTAAAAGAAATTAATGATATCTATCTTTAAGGAAATCTCTCAGAATGGTACGTGTTGATGTCGATTTTAAAATTAATATATTTCAACTGCTGTAGTTTTGGGGCCCAGCGGCCTCTTTAATGACTTTTTGAATGAAGGTGAATGTGTACAGATAGTGTTCATAGGTTTTTAATGCCCTTTTCTCCTTAAGTGGTATTGTAAAGCAGCAGTTTGGAGTTTAGTTCAAAACACATTTGTCAGGGAGCAGAAATATTTCATTGGTTAAATGAAGCATCAGCTGGCTCGCTAATGAGCTAATTAGTCAGCTAATTTGTTTAACTGAAAGACAAATACAGAACTTATTTAACTATCTCATACTGATTTGTTTTCATGTTCCTGCAACGTCCGAGCTGGTCTGGAGGTTCAGTTCTGACCTTTCTACTGGAATTAAACAGGTTTTTGCTGTTTTGCTGCACAGATTTTGAATTGAAGTTCAACTGAGGTAACTAGCTAGCCTAGCTAAGTTAGCATCAGTTTCCTGGTTCAGTATCAGTATTAATGAGGCTGTTTTCCACTGCAGGAACATGCAGGCCGTTTTCGTGACACTTTTTTACATTTTCCAACGACAGGAACCACGTGTAGAACCTCTTTCAGGCTGTGTTCAGGGGTAGGAAAAGTAAATACCTGCTTTAGGTTTGCTACGCTGGAGCGACCCTGAAAAGCTGCTCTGCAGGACTTGATGCTGACTCGTTATAGATATATAGATAGATAGATATAGATATATAGATAGATAGATATAGATATATAGCTCGTTATAGACCTCTGTTAGGTAGCATCGCCATCAACAGTGTAAATCTCACATTAACAAAACTCCATCGTTCTGTTTCCCAGGTGAGGTACATCTAACAGCCAGTATTTGTTTTAGAACTGAAAACGGCGCCTCACACCCTCCTGAACGTCCTGCAGTGGAAACGCCGCCTGTTTTACTGTTTTGCTTTTGCTTCGTCCTTAACACTCGCTTTTTAACCATTTTAGTGTCCTTCTTTATCCAGGAATAAAACATCTATTGCCATGAAATTTGGTATAGACTTTTAGCCTCAGATGTGCTGTTTAGTGCTCATTAGCAAAGGTTAGCATGTTGACATGCTAAGCTAGATGAGGCCATTTTATTTCTGTAGCAAATTTTAACAAGGCAACTCAAAGTAGTTAAAACATTAAAAGCATCAAGAAATAGTTGTGAGAAAGGAACCAGAACGCAAAATCTAAAACGCATTTCAACACAAAAGAGTTAAATACAGATTAAAAAGTCCGATAAATGGAAAACAAAAGTGATTGTTTAGTTTGAGATACTCAGAAGCCTCAGATTTGGTTTAATGAAAAGCAGAAGCAAACTGAAAAGTCTTCAGCCTTTTTTTTAAAGAACTGAGCGTTGCAGCAGATAAACACTAGCATTGTTAGCATGCCTGTTTAGCTCATTAGCACATGTTAGCATGATGACACCCTTAACGAACATGGGTTGGACATCAGCGTGTCAGCAGTACCGTGAGCAACGTCTTCGGTCTTGTTTTACCGACTTTCAGACCAGGAGTCTTGTTGTCCGCTGAGATTTAACCACTGAGATTATTTCTGCCATCGAAGCAGCTTTGCCTCCGAAAACAACAACGTGTGCAAAACTAATACAACTCCATGCTGCTGCCACTTCACGCTGCGATGTACAGGCCTGCAGGAGTCGCTGTTCGCTGTCAGGCTGAAGCTGTCGCCACGCTAAAGGACAATTCAGACGCTAAAGGACCATTCAGACGCTAAAGGACAATTCAGACGTGTGCTGTTTGTCCTGTTGGTCTTTGTGTGGCTGCAGCAGTTTCTATGTGCTGATACTGAATGAGGAGAACTCCTGACTTGACTCTTGTAAACACGCAGTGATAAATGAAATCTCTCTTTTCGCTCAGAACCATTACAATCCACATTTCTATGGATTGTTACACACTGGAGCATTCAGGAATAGTTTGGCCTGAAGCGGTCTGAAAGGTGCTCTTTGGTAGGTGCTTCTCACACATTTAAGCTTGTAGTTGTGAACAAAACTGACTGTAACTGGCAACGTGTATTTCTTGAATCTCCTTTAGGTTAAATCTGTTAAACACAAACTGTAAAGATGAAGAAGATGAGTGCAAAATGAAACACTGCATATTTTCCTTCCAACTTCTACTGCAGTAAATTATCCTCCAGTTTTCTAGCAGGTTGTAAAATCCCAAAGATATCAAACTCTAAGATAAAAATGTAAGCCATGGAGATTTTCTGAATGTCAAACTGTTAGCGCTCGCACACAGTAACTCCTGACGTTGTACATGAAAGCGAATGATTTTCTTGATTTTGAGACATACTGAAGATTTGTTCTTGATTCATAGATGTATATTTTATCAACTGCAACACACTGTAATTCATGTAAGTACCTTAAGATGCTCAAGACATAGCATAATGCCTTAGATCTGTGATTCTCTGTCTGGTATGTAACTGTGAGGTTTACAGGTGTATTATTTCTGTCACATACTGCTGACACTGTCGCTGTAACAATTAGACAACCAGGAATTTGTAGTTTGTTTATTTTTTTCTCCCAAGAAGTGGTGACCTGTACCAACTCCTGGAAATCACACTTTTACTGTGTTAGAAAATGCAAAAACATTGCTGATTATTGACTTTGTAGTTACACTGTTTTGCTGTTTTAAGCTTTTCCCTGATTCACAGTGTTTTTGGTTTATAGGGGCATTAAATGTTATTTTTCCTGTTATTTCTTTAGAACATCCTTTAGAGCACATTGAGCTGCATCGGCCTGTAACTCCGGCTCGAGTGCAGGACCACGTTTCTACTGAAGAGAGACGCCATTCCTGCTACATAATGCTCATAAAGTTCAATACTGGACCACATTTGAAAGTGCAGTCACCAGGAACACGATCAGTTTCACAGCAGGAAGCAGCGCCGCTTATTGTTTACAACTGTTTTTGAGTCAGTTCCAGAGTTTCTGTATCAGAACCAAATATTTTCTTTGCTGGCTTACTTTGAGAATTCAAAATACGGATTTATTTAACTTTCCTTTTTCCACCGAGCAAAACGCCAACATTTCTAAATGTTAAAAATGGTTTAAACACAGTTCTATGAAATCATTTAGTGCAAAATCTGCTAAATTCTGATCCGATTCCAGGAAGTATCTGATTAAATATGTGACAGATTTTAATCCTCAGTGCTTTGGAAATATCCAAATAAAATGAAAGTCTCACTGAGGCCCAAGTCTGTTCTAAAAACACAAAATGCCATCAAGGTTTGTTTTCTTGTTCACAAGATGAAGATCATTTTGACAATATTGTTCTTATTTGACTTCAGCTCATCTCATTTCTCTTATTCAAAGCCAGTTTGATCAGATTTTATTTGATCATCACCAAAATCTGCAGAAATACTTTTGCCAGCTTTAAGGATTAAGTGTCCCTGAATTTTCAAAAGTCAGAAATGTTTAAATCCAACTTTAAGTGGCTTTAAGATCCTGCTGCTGATCCTGATCTGCATAAAACAGCAACACAAGGAGGAAGTTCTTGTTCTGATGCTGCATCACAGCAGCATCTGGACCCAAAATCACAACTTGTAGACTTTAGTTCTTTTTAGTTTTTTCATATAAATATACTTTTTGGCCCTTTTAGAATCATTTCTGTTGAGGGAAGCCAATGTACATAAAACTCTGGAGTTTGTTTTCCACCTGTAAAATGTGTTTGATGGTAAACTGATGAATCAGAGCAATATGAGAGCGTCGGTGTTCACAGACTTGCAGTTTAAGAGGTTTTTTTTTATTTTTTGTTTTTATTTGAAGTATCCTCTCTGCCGTGATGTTCATATTAAACGTCTCAGCGGTGACACAGTCCAGTACATTCAGTTTCTTCAGTGTGAGTGTTTCATTATGCAGACGTCCGGACATTCACACCCTTTATGCAAGCTGTCGACTCTAATGTTGCTTTTGCCAATGCTGCTTGTTAATTTATGATTCATGCCACTGTAAATAAATTATTTTTATTGAGACGAACCGCGTCTGTGTTTTATTTGAATGATAATTCATTCAGTCAGCTGAATTAAAGGCTTATTATCCAGACATAAAGTCACAAAGTCAGAGTGGTTAAAATAAAATAAAATAAATTCACTTGTGCAGTGCTTTTTATTCACCAGCAGGGGTCGACATTTCCCATTTGTTGAATTACATTTTGTCCAAGCTTCAAAGTGGTATTTTTAAATACTTTGGTAAAACATTAATAACTTCCAATCACATGGAAGAAATCCTTTTAAGATGCCATAGACTACTTGCTTGTCTATATATTGCCTAAAAAAATGCTGTATGTGAGGTACATGTTTTGAAAAACATCCATTTGCTGTTGAATGTCTCCTGATCCCAAAACTTTGCTCCATAAACATCAACACTTTTTGGTATTCTAGATAAATTCCATCCTTTAGCCTCTTTAATCCAAGTGATCCAAGTCAGACAGTATTCAAACTTGAAACCTTTATTTCTAGGTTCTAGCTGGATTTCACAAGATTCTAATAATATCAAATATAGCAGAAAGCATTGTAGAGTAATATTTATAAAAATGAGAGGTTGTTAGCTTTAGCGGTTGGGAACAGATGCATTCAATATTTCTTTCATCCTCACTGCAGATATTTCTGAAATCTCTAATGAAAAATGAGAAGCTCTTGGGGTGTGTGATACCTCATGACACCCAAACTCATGTGCTGTTGAAATAGTTCCTTTTTCTGAAGCCTAAAATCCCATTTGAAGAAGTTAGGAACAGGAAAAAAATGTCACAAGACCACACAGGCCGAACTTTTGCTGAGTTTATTGCGTCAGTCCGATGCCCTCTGCGTGGCCCTTCAAATCTAATCACACAGCAGCGCCGCCGTCTGCCAGCCAAGTTATGAAAACTGCTCCAGGTAGCTCCCAGATAAACCTTTTTGTCATGAACACATTATTAGGAAACACAGCAGCTGCAGGGCGACGACAAATTTGAACTGTCATGCGACGCTTGACCAGACATAGTGGCGGAGATAAAGCTGCACGTAAAGTGTCCCTGAAGGTCATGAACTTCATCTAAGGTCACTGATTCTGTCTCACTTGGAGTGAAAGTATAACTGCAGTATTCTTACGGTTACATGCAAATATTTAAACTTTGGATTCAGAAAAGATTTTAAAAAATACACATAAAAACACTACAGATGCTGGAAGTTCCCATAAAACATGTAGATGTCTGAGGTTTTTCTATCAACACTTCTTTAGCAACACAAGTTCAACATTTCATGAAACAATCTGCTGAATGCTAATCTAATCACTGTGTCAACTTCTCATGCTGTTGCAACGCTCATTCACTTTCTGGTGTTTATATTAGAAAAGAAACTTATGAATTGTTGGTGGAAGTGTGTCACTTCCTGACAGAAGCACCACAGGCTCTGTTGTGATTGGTTGGAGTTTTCCACTGTACGTGATCTGTGTGCTCATTGGTGGGTTCAGCTGTCAATCAGAGGGACTCCTCCGTCATTGGCTCTCTAGCTTTGACTTGGTTTCCAGGCTCAGGTCGTGAGAACCAAAGAAAGATGGAAACAGTGAAGATGTCTCACTCTGAAGGCTTCTCTGGCCCATAACATGGGAGCTGGATGTAAAACATATGGCCCCACATTACTGATATAATAAATCAGCTTTTTATAGTCAGAATTTCAATTAGTGTTTGTTTAATTATTATTTTTTTATTAATCAGTTTATTTAAAAAGGAACCACGTACAACGTTAAACATAAATGTTTGATGTTTTGCACCAGAGTTGGCTTCAGCTCATTTCTATCTGCAGTCTCTGGGCAGGTCACAATGAATCCATCCATCCATCATCTCTACACCTTCATCCTCACCAGGGTCATGGGGGGCTGGAGTCTATCCCAGCTGACTCAGGGTGAAGGCAGGTTCACCTGGACAGGTAACCAGTCTATCACAGGGCTACACTTAGAGACAGACAACCAAGCACACTCACATTCACACCTACGGACAATTTACAATCACCAATTAACCTCAGCATGTTTCTGGACTGTGGGAGGAAGCCGGAGAACCCGGAGAGAACCCACGCTGCACGGGGAGAACATGGAGACTCCACGCAGGAAGATCCCGGGTGTCCTCACCGGGATGTGAACCGGTGACCTTCTAGCTGCGAGTTCCAGTTGCAAAAATAATTTTGATTATATAGAACCTGTGTAACCTCAGTAAACATTGTTTTCATGACTCTATGGTCAGCTAACAGGAAGAGGTGTGTTTAACAAAGTGTTGCTTACAGTGTGGTCTCTCTTCTTTCAAAGCCCTCCAGGATCCTGTTTGTTGCAGGAGACAGATGCTTTGTGGAAACTCTGTCAAGAACTACAGTTTACAACAGAAGTAAGTCCACCGCTGTGGAATGTCACTTCCATGTCAATTCAATGATTTTGTGATTCAAAGTTGTGTCTCCTCTCAGTGACGACATTATAAGTCGACATGACGAGTATTTCCTCTCATGAACAATCAAAATACTTTGTTAAGATTATTCAGAAAATTCAAGCCTCAAATATAAATGTGATGCAAAAAGAGAGAAACCACTGCTGTGATCACTGAAACTAAACTGAGTTCACCAGTTGTTTCCAAATAGCTTGACTACATGAACATGGTTATAAAACTAGCATCACTAATCAGGGCTGCAGTGGTCATCTTCCTGAAATCACGCCGTGGACAGTGTGCTGCTTTCACAATACAACTCTGACAGACTCATGTTTGCCTCTGACTTGGCACAGGGCTGATCAGTATGTTGTATAACCAGCTTGTGCTTTGGCACAAAATTACAAGATTCAACTTAAAACATGAAAAAAGCCTGATGAACATTAGAAGTCCGTCTTTAGATGATGGTCAAGACTTTAGACGAAGATGGAGCCCAGCTTTGTGGGCATGAACCGGGCCCGGGCCACCACAGTGGATGCATTGTCCTGACAGTGAAGCACGGAGACAATTCACTTTTCTTTCTCCATCAGTTTTGAGCCCTCATAACTTCCACTTTCAGGGCTGAACAACACTCGTAAGCTCTGTTAAACAGTGAAAATTAATTTTACTTTCACTCCGAGTTTCACTTCCTAAAGAAAACATTGTTTTTTGTTCCGTACAAATAAGCAGCTTTCAGAATCAAGGTGATGGGATGTATCAGAGCTTCAACAGTACAGCTGCACATGTTGAATGTCTGTGAAACAAGCTTTGGACATGTTGTTATGAGTTTGTAATTACTCAGAGAAAAGTTTAAAAAGTGCATTTTGGGTGAAGCTTCAGGGCTCATACTCCAGTGGGGGGACGGGTCAGAACCAGCCCTAGCAGTCAGACTGTTGCATGAGGCTCAGATGAAACCTTTGGCTGGAAGATGAGCCTGCTGTCAAATGTAAGTAAAACCTGAGAGTCAGAAGGAGTTCAGAACTGATTCTTAGCTGTTCTGATGCACAGTTACATCCCAACAAAATGACACCAAGCAGCAAATATTTGTTTTTTTTCACAAGCTTCACGTTTTTACTGTCAGAACGCTGTAGCTTCACTTTGATTTGGGATCAAGAGACTTTTTTGTGTCACTTTTATGACATCAAACCAATTTGAACTTCTTTTTTTTATTATTCATCAAAATTTCGTTTCAGCAGCACATTCACTGTAGTTTTGGGTTATTTTAAGTGTTCCCTGGAAAGATATTTATTGCAAAGCTTCACTGCGCATTTATCTTAACTTCCCTGCACATATGAAAACAGAATCATGTCACAGTGCTGCTGCTCACTGCTGAGGAAACATGTTGTAAATGTGTGCATGTGGTGAGTCCTCTGTCCGGACGCAGGATCTCTGAGTGGGGGTGTGTCCGAGCAGCAGGAGGGCGGTGACCGCTGCAGTCCTACTCCTGAGCCTCAGCCTCTCACATCCACACAGTCTGCGCTCGTCACTGCAGGCCGCTGGAACAACCGTCTATTTCTCTATTTGTCATCTCGGCAGGTGCCAGGTACACAGACATGGCCGGCGCACCGAAACGGCAGGACACCAAGAAATTTTTCGAGAATCTGTCCGGTGCTGGTAAATGCATCGCGGTGCTAACCAGCGGAGGAGATGCGCAAGGTAAGGCAGAGCGGTTCCATTATCGGACAGGGCTTGCTGACTCTCACCAATCCACAAATTTAACCTGAAAATGCTGCAAAAGAACAAACAGGAAACAGAAACAATCAGCTGTTGTCTCAAACCGTGTTCTCGGAGCCGTTATTGCTTCACCTCACCTGCAATAGTTGCGCTTCTTTTCTTAAAGGTGCAGTTTGGCAGTGCAAGTTCACATCAGCTCTCAGTTCCGTTTACAGTCTAGCTTTTGGAAAATCTGCACTGATCGTATTTGTTGAAGATATTTTTGATATTAGCTGCAGATTCTTAGTTACAGCAATAGATGAAGATGTGTCCGATAATGGACGCATAGCTGCACGCTGGTGCGAAAACCCTCCTGTTGAGCAGCCTTGTCAAGAAAAACAAACAAAAAAAGATATATATATAATTTCCGCCATAGCTACATAAATATATTTTCTTTTTTTCAACTTCTCATATAGTTTTTTTAACAAACCTCAGTGACTGTTGCGCAGCAGCTTGTTCCTCACATCTGCTTGAAACGCCTGGATGCTGCAGTGCTGGAGGTGAAGTTGCAGTGACACCTGTTCAGCCTCCATCAGGAGCTTCTGCCTACTTTTAAAATCTGCACCAGCATCAACAGGTGCTACAGTTACAGATGATCTCCTTTCGTCTTCATGCATCTTTCATCACCTGCACCTTGAGGGTGGCGAAGAGCCGCAGGTTTGTGTTGGTCCCTGTGCGCATCCCCGGGTCATATAATCTAATCATTAACCCACATTGATCTGATAGTATCCAGCCAGGAGGGAGCAGCAGCCAGTGTGGAGGCTGAAGGCCCACAGGATTGGATTTACATTCACTGAGAACTGTTTGTCCTCATCATGTACATTTTCTTCCTTTTTATATGAAGGATCCCAAATGTCCACATCAGCTCAGCAGACATCTGAGCTGCTAAAAGCTTCCTTCACAGAATCACATCTCGTTTATTTGCAGCTGTAATTATTTGGTGACTTTGTGGAATAAACCTCGTACATGACAGTAGATGCGTAAACACGTGTCCCGCATCGCAGAGAACGAGTCGTGAGAGGACCAACGTCGAGCTGCCGCCTGAAAATAACGCACTTCCGGTTTGTCCTTTAGCAATAAAACGCGATTGCTCCAGTTTGCGCCGAGGAGCTTTTGTTTTGAAGGAGATTCGCGGTGACTTCCTGTCTATTTTTAGGCGGATGGTGGCGCAGGGATGTGGGGCGTACGTGAGGAGAGGCGAGTAAGCAGGGATGTGTGATGAGAGGAAGGAAAAGAGGAACAAATGCGGATTTAGTGTCATTTTATACTTGAAATGAGATTTTACGATGTGATTAAAACAATCAGCCATAAAATGTCTCCACAGAGAACAAAGATGTGAATTTTTTTTTTTTAAATAACTCAAATCATTCCTTTAGTGTTCACATGGTGCACATGAACCCTCCGCATGTACATGAGCCCTCTGTGGCTTATCAGCATTGGAACATGTACATGTCGTGTATGTGCAGTCCAAGGACCACTGCTGCTGCTGTTACATAACACAGTGTCTCCATAGGAGGCAGTCAAAGTGCACTGATCTGCTGAATGCAGCTCCTCCATGCTGCATGTCAGAGTCAAGCATTATGGTAACAACGGGTACCAACATATGTTCCTGTAACCGGCAGCAGCTGAGATTTAATTATAACTACAAAGTGAAACGTGCAGCACGAGTGAGAATGATGCACAGAGTCAGACACAGGAGGTGAGATGTGTTTTCTGATATGGAGTCAAATTAAACTCGCTGAGAAGGAGGAAAGTTCTGCATCTGAAGCCGCTGACAGATAGTCTGGAGTAGAGTTCAGTTCAAAAGCTTAACAATGTGTTTAAGATATGTAAGAGACCAGATCAGGCTCCACCATACTGGGAGAAACTGCAGTATTTTCTGCATTTTTCTGTTGCAATATGAAATAATGGCGTCATTTTGTCTATTTGGAAAGAGCGAATGATGACAGAGTGATTGTGGGAACTCTCTACAGGAGTGCATCTGCCTCAATAATGAAAAATCTAAAACATAAGGCATCGGAAACAGTTTTGTCTGCTTTGGATTGCATTCACATTTGTCTTTGCAGGGCTGATTTAAAAAGTCAAACTTATTAATTGTTTAGCTCCAAGACACTGCAGACAGAGTTCTTGTTTTTGGTCGACGCCATCATTTTTGTCGCCAAAATATTTCCACACAACTGATGTTTCACCAAATCTCCCTTTTCAGCGTTTTATATCACAGACTTTACAGGATTTTCAGCACCTGCAGGAGCACCAGTGCTGCATGAGGTGAAAAATGATTCCCAAGTTTTCCAACACTGAGGCCTACGTTTATCTGCACACAATCAACCAGACATATTTATTCACTGCAGCAGGCTGGAGGGGAAAACTCACAGCGCTTCATGATTTGGGACTAAACCTCAGAGTTCATCTGAAAAAAACACAAATAAAGACACAAAGCAGCTGTAAGACAATAAATAAGATGTTTTTGTTTGGTTGATTACCGTCGTCTGTCAATTAGTTATTCATTTCTCACAGTTAATATTAAAAATGCAATTAAATCCCATTGGCATGTTAAGGCAGATCCCTCCAACCAATCAGCACTGTTGTGGTCTCTTAGCAACACTAGCCGTTAGCATTCAGCTAATAGCCGGAAGTCACATCCAGGCCTTGGTGCTGTGAAGGAAATCCCGACGTCGGTGCATCTGCTCGATATGAAGTGTTACAGCTGCTGCCTGGAGGTCAGCTGGAGTTCTGCTGAAGGGATGTTTAAAGCTGAATATCACCAGAGACGTACGGATATGAATCACTACAAATACTTGTAAAAATGAGGTTCCATCCTGATTGTTGTCAAGAAACGATGGATACAGTTCTGTTCATATTTCTGCTTTTAAAAAATGTCAGACAGAATTTGTATTTGCAGACCTGCTTAACTGATTATTTGACAAACTCATAAGCAACTTTTGGAGGATATTTTTATTCTTTTTATCTCCTTATGGAGCAGATTTCTAGTTTTCTGACTACTTGGTTCTCGTGGAACCTTTTCAGAACCCTCAGTGCTGCTTGCCTGAGACTACATATTCTGTTTTTACACATGGACGTTTGCAGTGAATGGGAAAGTGTGTGAAGCCTCACTCAGGATTTCCTGCTGCTATTTAAACAAGATAAACAGCAGAAGTACATTGTTTAAATCACATCCTAGTCTATCAGGAATGTGTGGTTACACATGTTTGATTGGTTGTGGTGGAAAACCGGAGTGTGTGGCAACAGTTCAGTTCAGGTTCAACTTTTCAACACTTTCTTTTTGCAAGATAACGGTTGGTTTTTTGTCCTTTTCTTTATTTTTGTGGTCCCTCTGCTCCACCAGCCTCTGAGATGAACTCTCGTAGTGATGCCTGAACACTGCATCCTCCAAGAAGTAGCCACATCCACATTCTGCAGGCCGGTGAACGTTAACAGCAGGAGGTCTGGGAGGGAAGTCTGGCCGCAGAGTGGATCCGGCTGCGAGGGGCAGCTTGAGCCTGCTGAGCTCAGAGCTTGGCTGCACAGAACCAACTCAGCAAGATCCAGCGAGCCCGTCACACCGCCGCCTGTCATAATTAGGGAGATAATTCGTAGTGAGCTGCTCTTTCTAACAGTCACATGTAATCTCTTGGAGCTAGTTTCGTTTTGTTTGTGCTGTAGGTTGATTCAAAGAAAACTTTTACAATCAGTTAATCATTGAAGATTTTAATGATGTACATATTCCACACATCATCCAGTTCTGGCTTCTGAAATGTGGGAATTTGCTGCTTTTTTCTGCTTTATTTCTTATAATATATATTTAAAACATTTTTGTTCATGTAATAGAATGACAGGTTATTAAATAATTCACTGAAGAAAAAAGTCAGAGATGAACTGATAACTTACATCATTGCCAAGAAACCTCAGATTGTTTTTGCTGCCTTTGCTTATTGATCCAATGTTTCTGATTGGATCAGAAAAGTTTTATCACAGCTGATGGGTTTGAAAGGCGTTTTATCGATAAAAAAATATGCAAAACCATTTATCAAACTGTAAAGACAGAAAGAAGCATCGCTTGAACCAAAACGAAACCACAATGAAGCATAAAAATCTTGATATATTTCATCAAAATCATTTCATTCGACATATCTCATTTAAAAATGAAATGTTAACAAAAGAGATTCTGCACTCCACAGTTCAATCAGTTCAATCAGTTCAATCAGTTCAATCAGTTCAATCAGTTCAGTCATGAAGCGTTTAGTGACTCAGCTGCAGCCAACATGTGACAAAACTTCAGCAGCTGTTTGGTTCAACTGCAGGCAGTGTTCACATAAAGTGGTGATGAGACAAGTATGAAACAAACTACATGTAAACAGGTAAATATCTGGAGTATGCAGACATCATTTTTGGAAAATGAAAAAAAGATAAAGATAAAGATAAAGATAAAGATAACTTTATTGATCCCACAGTGGGGAAAGTTCACTGTTACAACAGCTCCAAAAATATTCTGGAAGTTGGAAAAATTTTGCACATGTTGATTTTTTTTCTTCAGTTTTTATAATATAAGCCAAGAAATAACTGATTTTTGCTTTTTCTTTTTTCTTTTCTAATAATTTCCAGCATAATGTAGTGATGTCGTACTGATCAGAAGTCATTTCTGAGTTCTCTCTCCTTCCAGTCATAGTTGTGTTGTCTAGGCGGGTTCATGTGGGTTCAAATGCAGTAAAATATCATGGAGACATCCCCGCTTTCATTTAAACACATCAAACTGTGGAGTCACTGTGATGCCAGTCTGAGGTTTGTTCTCAGTCCTGTTTCTAATTCCACTCAGTGACCTGAGGGACACTCAGGGAGTCTCTGACCTTGTTGTCTGTCTGGGTTTCATCTCTCTGCTGTTTTTAACATCAACTTCACTTTCAATGGCAAATCCATGTGTGGTTTCACCTCAGTGTGATTCCCAGCATCACTTTTTGCTTTTCTTTTCTCTTCTAGCCTTATTTACTACCTGTTTTATTTCAGTCATGTGTCCTGCTTACATCTTGTTGTTCCTTCTTGTTCGGCTCTACATTTCTTATCTTGTGTCATTTTGTTTTTTTCTGAGCAAAATCTTATCTGATCTTATTCTGTGTCAAAGAATGCAAGAATTAAAGGGAAATTAACTTATTTTCTGTCGTCAGGATCGGCATCATAATTTTGCTCAGCTCATCACTTGGTTTTGAACAGAACCAGTTTCTGTCACCGGAGCGCCGCTGCTCCCATTTTAGGGGCTCGCTTTAAATCAGGGACCTTCCTGTGTTCTCATAGGAAAACAGTCTTTGCAGGTTGTTTTGGGAGAAACAAACACAGATTCACTCGGATCATTTCCAGACCCGTTAAATCTGAAACAGTGTTTGTTTCCATCACGGCCGCTGACTCTTTCATCTTGATTTCCAGGTATGAATGCAGCCGTCCGGGCCGTCGTCCGAATGGGAATCTACGTCGGAGCGAAGGTCTACTTCATCCACGAGGTGAGACGAGGCTCAGGCTCCAGACGAGGCCTCAGGAGAGTCTGCTGAGTCTGTAGCACTGAGCAGGGAGGTAGATGACCAATGACACGTCTGTTTGCTGAGCTGTGAGCGTCTCTGCAGCACCTGATGGTACCTGCTGTCTGCCACTGAATGTGACTTTAAAAAGTCATTCAGATAACTTTAATTTTGAAGTCTTGAAACATAAAATCAAAGAATATTGAGCATTAAAGTAACAGTTCCATTTGCTCATTTGATTATTGCTCCGTTTGGTTCTGTAGCTGTGTTTTCTGTGTGCAGTCAGTTTATAAGATTTCAACCAAACTAATCCAATATGCTCACATAGAGTCTGTACAGGATGACACGGATATAAACTGGGATGTAAACTAACCGATCACAGACAATGTTCATGTTTAAAACGTGCGCCGTCATAAAAAATGGAAAAATCTAGTCTCAAACTGCCGACACACAGAAACACTCGTTGTCTTTTATTTGCAGAACAAATTTGATTTTCAAGCAGAAAACTTCGGCACATTTTTCAGCAAAAGGACCAGAAAAAGAAGAAAGAGCCCAAACGTCTTTGTTCTGAAAATGTTCTGAAAATGTTCTGATAAAGTTCTTCAAAGTTCCAGAAATGTTTTTAGTGTAAAAACTAAATAAAGCTGTTCATCGTCTCAGGCCTTGAAAACATCTCGCAAAAAATTGCCAACATCCTCCAAACATCGTCTGAATGTTAAGACGTTCTGTCTCAGTTTAATTCTAACATTTATAGGAACGTTACTTAAAATGATAAATATCAGAACATTAGATTCAAATGTTTTATTCCAAACATTATTCTCGGTGTTGTTAGCTAATGTTGTGGGAACGTTCCATGCTTGCTCTAACACCAAACATGATCCAGCACAGCATTAAAATCAGTGACCGGTGACGTAGAAAGCATTGATTTTCTTCTTACAGCAGCTCCTGTCACCAGATGGGATTTATCAGTTTATCATTTATTAGTAGCGACCAAATGTGGTCCAGAGAAGGAAAACCAGGGAACCAGCAGCAGGATGTCTGGAATCCAAGGCCCCTGATGCACAAACCTTGATGCTGACATCAGTAGAAAGGTGTCAAAACACACAGTGATGACAGTTACATGCTGACTGAGCTGAAAGCAGCTACAGTGGACATGAAGGTGTCAGAACAAACCAGTGGAAGAAGCCACTCTGGTCTGATGCTTAGTTTACAATCAGCTGAATGCATTGTGGGTAGAAAGCGAGGAGGAAGTAGCAGTGTGATGCTGGGAAACCTGCATTCATGTGGGTTTTACTTTGACACTGAAGCGTAGCTTCTGACTATATCCTGCTACACAACAACACAAACTGTCCAGAAATGTTTTGAGGAACAAAGAGTTAAACTCAACAGCTTCTCTCCTGTAGCACAAACTGTCCACAACATCTACCGTTTATTGTCATTTTTTCACTATAATACACATCACAGTGCATTTTCACTCACAGATGCTTCCTTTAAACTGCAGTGAAGGAACCACTTTGACCCTTTGAATCTCAGAAATGTTGGACTTTTCTTAAATATAAATGGTCCGACTGTATTTTAAGATTAACAATGAGACATAAGATCAGTGTTTGCATTCCATCCATCCATCCATCCATCCATCCATCCATCCATCCATCCATCCATCTCTCTCTTCACCACGACGGTCCATTTGCATTCACAGGTGTATAAATTAACATCTTGTTTTACACTTTTTAGTTCTAGCTATGAAAAATAATTCCAATTTCAGAAAAATCTTCTATATTTAACATTTTTAAAATTTCATCAGGGCCAAATTAAACCCACAAGTGTTGATTCTTGCTTCCTTTGGCAATTTCTGGAGAAAAATAATCACGAGGAGAGTTTGAACATGCATGATGTAAAAATCCATTATTTAACACATTTCTGTGATTGTTCCATCGTGCATCAAACATAACTCTGCATGCTTCTTGTACACAACCAATGGACTCAAACGAACACGTTAAACTGTACAGTAAATATCTGTAATATCTGAGAGGTGAAGCACCAACAAATCTCTCATTCGTCTGGGAGTCTATCGATGTTCTGAGGACATACGTTCAGTTTTGACAGACGTGATCTGGTCTCAGTGTGGATGTAACTGGATTACCAAAGGCAGACTTCCTCCTTCATCCTTCAATAATCGCTGCTCTGTCATCAACCATCAGCTCCAAATAACCAGCGGCTCTGAGTAACGGCAGCTGATGCTTTTATTTTGGCCTCACAGTGGAGCAGTCAACTAAGAACTGGTGGCAAAAGCTCTCCTTCAGTTTTGGTTATATGGCTTTAAACATATTCAGTGCTGTGTCAGTTTGTCAATTAACTGCTTCGTTAATCAAATTGTACATTAATTGACGTCTATCTTCATGATTAATTGAATATTTAGGTCATTTACCAAGAAAAAATGGCAAACTTTTGTGTGTTTCAGCTTCTTAAATGTGGTGATTTGCTGCTATTGTCTCACGATATGTTGTTCTAAATGGACTTTAGGTGAATGTCTGATGAAGAATCCAGAGAATCTTTGTTTTCTGTCGTCTCTCAGGGCTACCAGGGGATGGTGGACGGCGGAGACAACATAAAAGAGGCGACGTGGGAAAGCGTCTCCAGCATGCTGCAAGTGGTGAGCAGAACGTCCTGCTGCCGTTTCAGGTCCACGTTTCCTCTCAGATGCTGAAAAACATCCAGTTTGCACTAATAGAGCTGATGTAGTGAGCGGTGCTGATATTCCAGCAGAATGAAATGCTCTGTGAAAGAGGACCTCAGCAGTGTTTATGCCAGTGCAGTGAAATATCTGCTGTGTTGATGATCGCTGAAAGTGACACAAAGCTTTTAGCTTTGAGCCAAATTAGTCTGTGAGAGAACGAGACCTTTTCACTGTGGTTATAATCAGACTTTGATCGTCTAAAGTGGATTGTGTTCAGTGCAGCAGAGGAAAAAAAAACAGTTTATCTGGTGGATTAAATAACCAGCAGCAACCTAATGCTGTGGTTTGTGTTTTTCTCAGGGAGGTACAGTCATCGGCAGTGCTCGCTGTAAAGAGTTTCGTACACATGAGGGCCGTCTGAAAGCCGCTCACAACCTGGTGCAGCGCAGCATCACCAACCTGTGTGTGATCGGTGGAGACGGCAGCCTGACCGGAGCCAACCTGTTCAGGGAGGAGTGGAGCGGCCTGCTGACGGAGCTGCTGCAGCAAGGTGACTGCTCTTTAGTTAAACCTCTGTTCTGTTACAACTCCTGACTTCACAGGTGTAAAGAGAGTTTGTTCCTCCAGGTCTGATTGATGAGGAGGCGGTCCAGAAGAACTCTACACTCCACATCGTCGGGATGGTCGGCTCCATCGACAACGACTTCTGCGGCACAGACATGACCATCGGCACCGACTCGGCTCTGCATCGGATCATCGAGGTGGTGGACGCAATCACGACCACTGCTCAGAGGTGAACCAATCCTGAGAGAACCCTCGACCAGATCGCCTGATTGTTCGCTTGTGTTTTTGATCCTCACTTCCCAGAAATCCAAACACTGACAGTTCAAAATCACATGAATGCAAAAAGGTGATAAATAGAGAAAAAAGCAGTCCATCACTTCAGAGAGGAGGTAAAGCAGGAGTTTACTGCATTTAATTAACTTAATTTAGTTAACTGACAGGTGATGGAGGATTTTACACAGTAATGTCACCACAGACGCCTTTTATCAGCTTAATCACCATTTGGGTTTGCTGCTTTAGGAAAACAGAAAATGAAACTGAAGATGTAATAAGCAGGATGCAGGAAAACATGCATTTAAAGTCATAATGGTGCCACAAAACGTAACAAGACAAGACGAAAGGAGAAGAGTTCAAACTTGACGTTTTAAGACATAAAGGTGTGACTGGGCTTTGTGAGACGTGACCCACACAAGACACCAACACTGGATTTAGTTTTTTCTTTAAGATGCCATCTGCAGAATCATCTATTTATAGCTGACAGCATCCCACAGAAATGTCCTGTGTGGACATAATTAAGTTTAAAGAAAAGGTTTGAACCGCAGACCTGATTTAACAGATCAACCGGCTGGATCCTTTTTCTTGTTTTTGACATTGTTTGTTTTTTGTTTTCCAGCCACCAGAGGACGTTTGTGCTGGAGGTCATGGGCAGACACTGCGGGTATGCACCGTTCTTGATGTAAAAGAACAAAACAAAACACAAAAACACCACACACTGAAGAACTTCTACTCTATATTACATATGCTGCTGCATGTGGTGAGGCTCAGTGACCATTTAATGTGGGCAACATTTTAAATAATGTTCGGTATCGTAAAGCACATTTACTGCTTTGATCAGGTCAGTTCTCCTTAAACATGCACAATTGTGAAATATTGTCCCATGCATGCGTGTACACGGTGGGTCAGAAAGCAGTAAGGTGCAAGCCACTTATTAAAATGTGTGTCTTTTTGCAGATATCTGGCCATGGTGAGCGCCCTGGCGTGTGGAGCCGACTGGGTTTTCATCCCAGAAATGCCTCCTGAAGACGGCTGGGAGGACAGCATGTGCCAGAAACTGTCTGAGGTAACGCAAACACAGACAGTTTGCTTTTGAACTTGCTCTGAATCATTGCATTAATATCAAATCCCGACACACCATTTACCACAGCTGCAGTTCTTAGCTTCTATTCCAAAAATGGTGAATGATTGAGTGTTTTCTGCTCAGAACATTAAAACAATAGAAGCAGTGTTGGTACCACAAATGAGTTGGTGATAAATATCAATGTGCAGAAGGAAAAACTCAAACCCAAAGCCGCTGAGTTACGTCTTTATTGTGCTGTAACACTGTCACCATGAACCTCAGTAGAAGTTACTACTGAGCCAACATCAAGCAGCAGCAGCAGCAGCTAATCGTGTGGGTTTGACTGTTACATCGGGGAAGACATCCATCAAGTTTCTTGTAGGAAACTGAAGTGAGCACGAGCTGGTAAACGAGACAACAAGAAAGTCCAACAGTAGAGGAGCTTGAACATGATGAAGATACATGTGTAGAAGGATTTCTGTCTTCAAAGTGCATGAAAACTGCGACTCTGGTGGGACTCGAACCCACAACCTTTGAATTGCATCTCAAGTGCTTGACTAGAAGTCCAATGCGCTGTCCATTGCGCCACAGAGCCGGTACCTGTGAAGTCCTACCCGTCAATTTTGTCAAACAATTGCGAAGTCAGTAGTTTGGCTCAACATCTTGAATGTACTGTAACTGTAATCACTGAAGTGTTTGTTCACATTTCATTGAAAGTCAAACCACTCAGAGGAAGTTTGTTATAAAAGGTGTTTCGTAACTGATCCTGCATCGTGTAGCTTTTGTCTCCCCGTTCTGGCAGCGACAGTAATTCCTCAAACACCACTGAGTGGTATTGATGATGTCTGCCGAGTGGTTGATCACTTCCTTTTTTAGACTGAAATTCTTCCTCTGAATGCCGAGTTTCTTTGGTGTCAGGAGCATCAGAAGACTTCTCAGGTTTTTACACCGTAGTCTTCACCAAAGCTGTAGTTGCTGCAGGTTGCTCCATCTTTGTAGCTACAGCTGCTGCTGGTGTCGCCACACAAACCAAACTTTAAACCCCAGTACACTGCAAAAGAGAGATTTACCAATTGGCTTTGCGTGGACTTGTTTGGCAACTTGAATGTGCTCATGCATATGTAAATGTCCCTGCCCCCCAGCTTTCAGATTCATGCAGTAAATACGGTCCTGATCGTGACTCCTTAACTTTCTAACATTAGAAGACACTAAATCCACAAGAGCCTGTAGATGATGGAGATACATGTTCAGGAGTATGGATTTAGTCTTTACAAGGCGTCAAAGAAGACAGAGATCCAGTTAGTTGTAGGAAACCGAGCACGAGCTGGTAAAAGAGAAAACAACAAAACCCAACAACAGAGGAGCTCCTACGTTAAGAAGATACGTGTGTCGGAGGATTTTTGTCTTCAAAGCGCATGAAAACTGCGACTCTGGTGGGACTCGAACCCACAACCTTTGAATCACTTCTCAAGTGCTTGACTAGAAGTCCAATGCGCTATCCATTGCGCCACAGAGCCGGCTGCTGCTGCTGCTCACACTCACCGACACATTCCTCCTGTTGTGTCAACACTGACTCTGGCAGCTGATCCTGTGTGAAGCATTCAGGACGTTCATGCTTTGAAACATTCACACAGAACGCTTGCAGGACACTGACTGAATATTGTCCAGTAGATTTAATGTGGTTCAGTGTGTTTGTTGTCGTCCAGAGTCGATCTCGGGGCTCCAGGTTGAACATTATCATAGTCGCTGAAGGAGCCATCGACAGACAAGGACAACCCATTACATCTGATTTTGTGAAAGATGTGAGTAGAGCTCTGCTTCAGACGGAACCAGAGGAGAAGCAGAAGCTGGACCAGCTGGTGGATACGTTAGAGTCCAGACACTGTCCACATTCTCAGAGAAGTTTCATGTTTCTGCACCATTTGGCAGCAGTTATATGGGAAGAAATGCACTGCAGCCAATGAATTTAAGAAGCAATGCAGCAACAATCCCACCATGCTCTGGTGACTATCCAAAGGCATTCTGGGAAACGCATCAGCAGCTGAGGGGAAAGTAATTTTCAATAAAAGAAAATTACAAGTACATGTATCAGTGTGGATTATTACACTGAACAGTTTTTGAACACTGCTGGTGCCAGACAGTGATGTTTTATGAGGAGATCCGGTTTGAGTTTTGACCGACTGTGACTTCAGAGGACAGAAACTCAAATGTTTGGTGCTAAAGCTGTGAATATGAAACATCCTGATCCACACTGAACCAGTCAGTGGAGGCAAAGCACCAGTTTACCACCAATAAACCTCAAAAACAGAAGATCCAGGTTAATTTACAGCCTCCCAGTTGGTGGCAGTAAAGTGTAATTCAGCAACATTCTTAAAAAAAAAACAAAAAGGAGAGAAGACTTCATATGTTAGAAACAGGAAATGAGATACTGGTTAGAAACACTCAGTTTATTTAGAATCAAACAACTCAGGCTTCCACATGTTCAGTTACTGGATTCAATTGTTCAGTAGATTCAAGTCAAGTAGATTCTTCGTATGAAACTTCTTCCACAATGTGGTGAGCGTCTGCCTCCAACCAGCGACCAACCCGACACTGGACTGTTCTGGTGTTCTGAGATGATCCTCCACGTCCGGATCCAGCTTTTGTCAATGCAAAACTATTTTCTCTGTCATGTATTCAAATGCTTGTGCTTCTCTATGTCCCTCTAGAACCGTGCCGATAAGAAAAGGCTGAACATTATTATTGTAGCCGAGGGTGCCATAGATTGCCACAACAAGGCAGTAACTCCCGATTATATCAAGGATGTAAGTAGAAGCCTGGTGGAGGCGTGGAGCCACAAAGTCTCCTCCAAACCCACGGATTTCTGTTCATTTTTCATTTTCATTTTTCATTTTTCACCTCTTACTGCTGTTCCGTGTATTCTTCAACCTTTCTGGATTCTCTTCCGTGATTTTCACACCACGTTTTTTTTTGCACCTGATTTTCAGTTTTGCATGCACACCATTTGGCACATGACAGGAAATGTTTTGCATGATTTCTCCTTCTGTGTTCTTTTTTTATGTTTGTCATTTGTGTGGTTCCTTTTATTCCTGTTTTGTCTTCAGTTGTTTTAAAGCATTTTTTAGGTGCATGCAATGCTTTAAAACTTTTTAAAAACCAGATTCCATCTCAAATCGTCGAGTGCCTTCTTCTCAACAATCTCTGATTTGCTCGAAAGTTTTTAAAATTGTAACCTGTAAGATTTAAGAATGAAATATCAAATACTTTCTGAGATCTATTTGTTTTTTCCAAATTACCTGTCGACCCACTTTCAGTATGTTTTTTCCACACATTGAATTATGAAGCTACTTTTTAGTGGCATTTTCTCAGGAATTATAAAAGATAAAAGCCTGAAATTTGCAATTCACCTGTAATCAGAGACTATTTGAAATATGCACTGTCATGTCTCATCATAGCATTGATTTAAAATGTGAACAAGCAGATCAAACCTGATTATAGGTGAGTTGAGAATTTTATGAGAGTTTTATCTTTAGTAGTTTCTGAGATGTTGTTCAAACTGCCTCAGATTTCAATGTGCTTAAAGTGGGTCCATGTTCAGTTAAACAAATATATACATCTTTGAAAATATCTGATGTTATTTCAGCTAAAATTCAACGAATGTCTGTATAAATGTCTATAATTCTGCTATAAAATTTCAGGCAAATCAGAAATGTTCAAACAGAAATTGTTTGTGATGATGGAAGATGGAGTGACGCCGCAGTGAAATGTGTTCAGATGTGAAAGTTCCTAGATGTTAAAGACATTATCGTGTACATGTTCACTCTGTCCCTGCTGGTAATAAACGCTCTCTTCCTCTCCAACCTAAAGCTGGTGGTGCGCCGCCTGGGCTTCGACACCAGGGTCACCATCCTTGGCCACGTGCAGAGAGGAGGGACGCCCTCCGCCTTTGACAGAATCCTGGTGAGTCACCATCAGTCGCAGCATTCGGGTTTCCATCTGTGAGTCTCCAGTGATGTGCTTTAAATGAACTGTGACCTCTGCAGGCCAGTCGTATGGGCGTGGAGGCAGTGCTGGCCTTGCTGGAGGCGTCTGCCAACACCCCGGCCTGCGTCGTGTCTCTGGTTGGCAACCAGGCTGTTCGACTACCGCTGATGGAGTGTGTTCAGATGGTGAGTGTTTGTGCTGCAGAGACAGAAGACATGTAGAGACTGCAAACAGGATTAATCACTTCAGTTATCTAAAACGTATGTTTCTGAAGCAAACTGACACCAGAACTGAACCTCAACACTCAATGTTCTGTTGCTGTGACACTGAAACGTTTCCAAAACAAGCTGACTTGTAAATCAAATCATGCAGAAGGTGTTCATGTGTATTGTGTCTCGATTTCATGCATGCTGCACTGAACATGTGCTCTATATGGGCAGCTGCAGTACGTATGGAGAAAAGAAAGTATGTGATTGGGATCATTGGACTCAAGTGCTCCTAGTTTAGCAAAACTCCACCCACAGCTTTCCTGCAAGACAGTTAAAAAGCAGAAATACACAAAAAGGCACAACAGAAAGAAGTGAACACGTGACATGTTTGGTGAAGAAGCTGTTTGTTGTTTTGTTGTCAGACCCAAGAAGTCCAGAAGGCCATGGACGAGAAGAAATTTGAGGAGGCGGTCAGACTGCGCGGCAGGTATTTGTAAAACTCCATCACTTTAATTAAACAGCTTTGCAATCTGTGCAGCATTTATGCAACCTGTTTGCCTGTAAATATGTTTAAATGAATACATAAATGTATAGATAGAGCAGGCAGGACTGGGTCCTTACTGGCTGCAGATGCTACTTTTTCTCCTGGTTGTTTGGCCCTGTTTCCACTTTAACTGTGTTTGCATTGATTTGCTTTAAGTGCTTTCTCTGCAGCACACCAAACAGGGGTTTGTTCTGGATTTCCTGCACTGATTAATTCTGCTTTTCGTGTGCAGGAGCTTTGAAAACAACCTGATTACCTACAGACTGCTCTCCTACCGCAAAGCCGATTCTGAGCTTCCAAATGTAAGTGTCACTGCAAGCAAACAAAAACCCACAGAAATAAACTCAAGCCAGTACCATGATCACCATTTTAATTCTTCTAATGTGTTTTTTCACCAGCTGCTCTGAGATTTGTACATTAGCATAAGGTACCTCCTGGTCAGCTGGTGCATTGTGGGTGCTGCAGTCTTTTTGTGACACTAACAGAGTCTGTTTTTGTATTTTTTCTGTAACTGTGTGTCCTGAGGGAGAGGAGGAGGCTGGGGATGAAGAGCAGTTTAATGTATGTGATGAGTAATGAGGCGGCTGTAGCTCAGCTTCTGCTGTAGTTCACATGACGAGCTTTTTAGAAACTAGTTTAGACATTTTTGATGATCCTCTCTCTTCTTCCCTTCGACTTCTAATTCCCTCCATGTTGAGATAAAATTAGAAAACACAAAAATACGTGTAGATTTTAATTTCCTGCTTTTAATCTAGTCGAATAATTTGCAAGGACTTGTGTTTTAGGTTTTTTTTTTTTAATATAAGAGACTAAATTTCGGGCTGCACATGTTTATATGGTAACTCAGTGCCACAAAATGACAATGTCAGTGCTCATCACCTGTTGCTCCGTCTGGTTTTGCTTTATTTCTTCATGGTTCTGCTTTGAAGTAGAAGATGTGCAAAGAGGTGCATTAGTGTGACAGTGCAGGCGTCACATGAAGCAGCCTCTTCACAGTTTAGTGTCCACGTCGTGGCTGAACGTGTCTTTGCTCGATCAGAACTCAAACTGGACAGACTTCATGCTCCAATGGTCAAAACAGTTGAAGCTTTCATGTGGGGAGGTTTTAAGTATTCTCTCTTACATTATAGCTGCTGTTAATGTACTGCATGTTACAGATGATGGAAAAACTGCAAATTCGCTCTGTGCAAACAGCTAAAGAATTAGATGTCGGGCCGTGTCGTACAATCCTGGAGCTGGATGAAACTGGTAATTTTTTTTAATGACAAGAAAGCTCATACTATAGTTTATTACCAGTGATAGGAAATTATTATTTTTTTATCTATAGTGAATTATTTTGTGAAATCTAAACACTGTATAGTGTCTGTGCACGGGCAGCCAAACAAGAATTATAGTCTGAATTTAACAAGCTAATGTTTAGTTGAAGAATTATTTCATCAAAAAGAAGCAAACAAAGTAAAATAAACCATATGACTAATTTGGCTTTCCACAATTAAATGAACTTGTTCAACTGCAATGATGATTTTTAAAATGCTTCACTCATAAAAAAAACATAACATTCTGAGTGTGTCTCACGTTAAAGTGCCGTATTTCACTCTTTTTAGAATAATATTTGGTGCCACATCTGTAACCAGAAGCTTCTCTGTGCTCGGCCGCCTCGCTGCTCGACTGTAGTCTGCAGGTGAGGCGTTTAGGGAACATCTGTAAATTCTATTGCGTATTGAAAAGCAGATGTTCAAAAAGCTATGGCTTAGTTGGGAAATTGTTTTATCAAAAGAAGGTAAACCAAATTTTAAAATATAAAGAACATTCACAGCCAGCTTTTGGTGCCTGACGGCTGCACAGATGTTTGAAATGACGTCGATTTTGGTTCCCACAGTGAAATCAACATGATATCTACAATACTGATGTTTAAAATGCTTCACTCATAAAAAGAAAAAACAGTCCATGTACATATAAAATTTAAAATAACAGATAAAAAAAACAAAACAAATCTCTGCACTTAACTGAGTGGAGACTAGAAGCGTCTCTGTGCACAGCCGCCCAGCTAGCTTCTAGTCTGCAGATGAGGTGTTTAGGGAACATCTGTGAATTGTATTGTGTATTGATAAGCAGTGAAGCATTTTGTCTACAATTTAACTGACATTCTGCCTCTTGGAGATTCACTGACTTACAATGAAGATTACTGAAAGTCTCCTTTTGATGCAGATTTGAAATTTTAGACATAATTGTGTCACCATACCTGACAGTTTGGAGGCTCAACACCTAAACGTATGAATAAATTCCAGTTTATATATTTAACATTTCTCTAATGTACTCGCTGTACTTGGAAAGCAAAGCAAAGCCTGTGAGCTTCTGTCTGAAGCAGTTCATCCTCAGCAGAGAGTTGGATGTCTGTCCACTTTGAGCTTCTTGTTTGTGTGCAGAGATGAAGTTTAAAGGCTCGATCCCTCATTGGTGCACAGCACGTTGGTGGCTCTGCTGGTAGAATCTCTGTGCTTGATTTGAAGTGTCTTGCATTCAAACGTGCACCACAGAGATACAAACGCATGGGCTTCATTTGAATTATTGCTTTCGCTGGAGCTGGAGTTGAAAACTGCTGTTCACCAGTTGTGCATCGACTGAGTGATGCTGCCAAAAAGTCTGAAAATATTCACTTGACAGTTGATATTTTTGGTGGCTGTCCTCTGAAAGCAGCTGCTGCTTCTCTGCATCTTCTTCAGCAGCATGTGGCTTCTTGCATGCTTGTGAGCCAAAGTCTGGCCTGGCGATAAAGAGACATGGGTGGTGTTGTGAGGCAGCAGATGTAGAGCTGTTTGTCCAGTTTGCCTCATGCTGCAGGATTTACTGGGTCATTGCCTCTGAAAGTCTTTGATACAACATCTTCCTCAAACCACATGTTGTGTTTGTACTCGTGCAGAAAGTGTGGAGATGTTACACAACGTGAACAAGCTTGGGGGTGTTATAACATATGGCTGGACTGTATATGTTAAAGGTTTTGTCTGTATATTTAGAGTGTTTCTAAGCATCACTGCCGCCCTCCGTCATCCACAGAGCTCCTTTAATGTGGCAGTGCTGAATGTCGGCGCCCCGGCAGCAGGCATGAACGCCGCGGTGCGCTCTGCTGTCAGAGTGGGAATCGCCGAAGGCCACAAAATGTTTGCTGTCAGCGATGGCTTTGAGGGATTCTACAAAGGACAGGTGAGCTGATACACATTCTCCGTCGGTTTCTGGTTTGAACATTTAGTTGAGATCTGACTCGATTCCGTCACAGCTTATTTGTTCAGGTGCATCTCAAAAAATTAGAATACTGTGAAAAAGAATGAAAAGGTTAATTATGTGGGAACTTCATAAAACTGACAATTTTTAAATGACTTTAAAGCCTACACTGGACAGTTTATTACCTGTGATAAGAAGTTTGTATCTTCAGACTAAATGATTTAGTGTAATGTAAACAAGTGTGTTTAGTGTCTTTGCAGCTGAACAAGAATTTCAGACTAAACTCGACAAGCTATGGTTTAGTCAAAGAATTAATTATTTAAACAAAGAAGAAGTGAACATTTATGAGGCACTCACAGGACAGATAAGCTGAATACAAATTCTCTACAGGTTTTCTGTAAGTGTGAACATTCACTTGGAGGTCTTACTGAGTAGATCTTGTATTTTAGAGCAGTTTATTTGTTCAGATGCATAAAAAAAGAATTTGTGAAAAAGAAAGGGGAAATGTAATATGTTCTAGACTCATTACACTTAAAGCGAAATGTTTCAAGCATCTTCTCTTTTAAGTCTGATAGCTATGGCCTACAGCTCAAACTCTTTTAGAAAAACGTAATTTTTAATTAAATTACTATTCAAACAGTATAAATACTCTCAGTCTACTGTACACCTGAAACTGGAAACATGCCGTGTGTTGCATGTTTGTCACATGTTCTAAAAGCTGTTTTTGCACTCTTTTACATTCACATGACTCTTGTTAATAGGGATTGCTTCCAACCTGTTGCATTTATTTATTTATCGGGATAAATAAGCTCAAAAATATCAACATGCATCTTAGAGTTTCTTTGCAGATAAATTCAAAGGTTTTGCTAAATGTGGCACAAAAACCCAAAGTAATTATATCCGTACTGTTCTGATCTTGTTTCTGTACAAATATTGTGAGAATGTAGGTGCAGAAAGACGATCATTCAGCTGACAGAAACATTACGGATTCATAAAGCATACGACTGCACCTCTTGCACAGTGCATTTTAACTTCACAAGCTCTACTCCTTGTTCTTATTTATGACTTTTAATAGTTTTTAAATAATAGTTTTTAATTAATATCTTATTGTTATTGCTCAGCCTTATGGAACAGTCATGAAACACTCGTGGATCCTTTATGCTCATGTCAGCCGTTTGTTTTCTTCACTCTTTGTGTCACAAATAGTGTTTATTAGCTGTCAGTGTTCAGCACATGGACACAGCTATAAACTAAATCTACGAGCTGTTGTGAGGAGTGAACATGTCCTGAAAGCATTCCTCATCGGTCATAGTGACTTTACTGCAGGCGCTCTCCTCTCATTCTGCTGCACTGATAAGACTAAGTGTGTCCAGATAAACGCTGCTGCTTACTGTAAGCCAATTACTCCGGTCCCACAGCAGCTACTACAACAAGTATATTTATATTTTCTCTCGCTGGTCCTACATCTGCTGATATCACACCGGTCTTCCATGGAGACTCCTCTCAGAGAGTAGCAGCGACCTGTTGAGGGAGATGAAGCTCTGAAGGCGAGTTGTCATGTACAAGGATTAGACATGATTGAAAAGTGAAGCCGTGATCCCGAACCAAAGCCCCAACTAAGTAGGACACTGATTATAATGAAGCGCTGCAAGACAAATGGAGGCCCAGCGGCAGCACAGTGGCACGACGATGGCTGCTAGGTAACGGGGAAAAGCAGAACTTGTTCATATAATATTGGTATGGTTGTGGTGCTTTGTATGAACCTGTTTTCTGACACATTCCTTGAGTTTTTCCACCATTTTAAGATGAGTTTTTGGCCTTTTTTGCTATTATTCCGATTATGCAGCGCAGAGAGACAGTAAAGGGTTAGGGTTAGGGGAGAGCAGACGAATGACAGATGCCACCTTGATACAATAAAGACAAATTTAATTGTATTTGAACAGTTCATTTGCAAAAACAGATAACTCCACCTTCACAAACCTTCAAAAAACCCACTTCTCCATCCTCTACATGACACAATATCGATCAAGCTTTAGTTATCTCTGTTCTTGTCATTTCTACTGAGTCAAATCCACTCAGCTTCAGTTTGATTGATATGATCTCAAGCAAACAACAAAAAAATAAGTTTCCTGACAATCTACAAAAATTGAGTTTTTTGTTTTTGCAAATGAGCTCTTCATTAGTTGAACCCAAAGCTTTAAGAAAATTTCAGTCCCTTCACTGAACACTTTTAAATGACCATGAAAATGATTCACAGGGAGTTTCCTCTTCTATTTATCAGGTTGCCTAAAAGTGAAGAAAGTGGTTTTAGACAGATTTTAGGGAAGTCTAAATAATAAAAAAGCCTTTTTTCTCTCGTGTCAGATTAAGGAGATCAAATGGGGAGACGTTGGTGGTTGGACCGGTCAGGGAGGATCTCTGCTCGGGACAAAAAGGTCGGTAGATGTTGAACTTGAAGATACAAAACAATAAATGTGTATTTTGTTAGTGACTTGAATCCTGTGTGACATTTGGATCAACTTTATCCCTTTTTTTTGTTTTTTTGCTTTAGCATCATGACTTCTGTCTCTAAAAACCAACAAAGCAGTGATGAATGACAAAACCTTGACCTTTAGTCACTTATGAATGAAGCAGATGTGCAGTAAAATCAAATAAGTGGAATATTGAACAGTTATGGTCTTTTCTTGTGTTAGAACTCTTCCAGGAAAACATCTGGAAAAAATTGCTGAGCAGATCCGGATCCACAACATCAATGCTCTGCTGGTGATCGGAGGGTTTGAGGTACGTACCTTCGCTTGGTTATTAGAAACAGTGTCAGTTTTCTATTTTAATTCCACAATATTTTATCTTTAACATGTTTTATCTCTTTCATTGAAAAGTCTTGAACCAGCTCAACCTTATTCTGTCATTGTTTCATAGTAAAAAGCTCCTGATAGATGTAAAAAAGTGGAATTTTTGAGTGATCTGAAAAAATATAAGTAATTTATTGTACTATTTATAAGAATGCTGTATCTCCATCTCTTTCCCCGTGTATTATATTGTTCATATCCACATTGTTTTCCACCGATTTTTCCCTATTTGACATTTCAACTTGCAGAACATTTCTTAACATCTTTATTACTACATTTTGACAACACAATAGGACACATGTGAATGTTTAGGCTCTCTCCCTGTCTGTGCATATGTGGGATTTATTACTGACCAAGCTGCAAAGCCAAACAGTGTAAAAACTGGATAATAATCAGAAAGATGAACTTAACCAAAAGATGGATTTAACATTTGGCTTTAGAGCGAGGTAGATGTTAAGATGGTGTTTTATTTTGAAGGTCCCCGGTTACACAAACAGGTCAAGTTAGTAAGAAAATGTGACTTTTCCCATTCAATGCATAAAATAAAACTGGAAAATACAATTTCAAAATGATAAATACCTAAAAGAAATGTAGTTTTGTGGCTTTGGCAGCTTGGTTATAAAGATGAACATTGTCTCCATCTTCTTGTGTGTGGAGCCACAACATCGACTTTGTGTCTCACTGTCCGTCCTGATTGGCCTGGCTCTCTCCCTTGGCTTCTCCTGACAAAACTCTCCTCCCAGTCCTTTGTCCGTCCCATTGCTGCCTCTGATTACCCTCCCCCGCATTAATCTGAAGGTCCATCTCCCATCAACAGGCCCAACTTTACCTCAAAGCCTCTTTGATATGTGTTCACATTTCAGGCTACATACATCAGAGTTCTGGTTGGATTTACAGTTTTTAGTCTGTTTGTACTAAAAAAGACATCTTGCAGCTGAAGAGCATCTTTCTCAAGAGTTAGTGGAGAATAAATATCTAAAATAAAGGTAAATATCTGATATACATTCATCACATGGGTAAAGCATGACCCCAGCTGGACATTAGAAATGCTCCGTGCTTGGTGGATGAGTGTTCTCGCCCCAAAAAATCAACTAGCGCAACTTTGACAGCATTAATTTCTTGTATACCAACTGCAAAATAGCTTGTATTAATTTGGTGCAACATAGCAGATAATCATACTGATAGTATGTAGTCTGGAGTTTGGACACAGCTTTGCTCCCCCCCTAAAAGCCTCAAGTTCTTCCCACCATGTTTCCTCCCAAAAGCAGCCCTTTGTCCTCCTGCCCACTGTTTCTGAAGAGACCTCAGCATCAGGCCTCCTCACTTCTCTCCCATTTGTGTCGACCTGCTCAATAACCACCAATAAGACGCTGGCTCTCACTGCTGCAGGCCTACGTGGGATTACTGGAACTTTCTGCTGCACGGGACAAATACACTGAGTTCTGTGTGCCCATGGTTATGGTCCCCGCCACCGTCTCCAATAACATACCCGGCTCAGACCTCAGCATTGGCTCAGACACAGCTCTGAACGCCATTACTGATGTAAGTGTGGCTGGGTTTGACTGCATGCGTGTGTGTTTGCAGAGTTCAAACACACACCGACCCAGTCTGCCAGAGTTTGGGGCTTCGCTGATCGACAGCTCGCATCCTCACTGAACAAGCAGAAGGTCGACTTTATTTGGCACGTTAAGACTTTAAAGAAACTGTGGATAAGTAGATGTGTGGTTTAAAATATAAAATACATTGTAAGATTCTCCTCTTAGGGGGGATTAGAGCGTGTGGTGCTTCATACTTCAATTAATCTAATTCAATTTATTCACACCAGATCATGACGGATCAGACAGGAAACAAAAGTCAGGCGGTCAGTCACATTCAGAAGTTGAACTTGCTCCCTGGTTCTCTGTCAGTGAACTTTACAGTCATGGACAAAAGTTTACTCGTACACTAGTACAGAGCATGTGTATCGTGGCAGTGTTGAGTTTCTTGTGAATCCTACAACTTGTAGTTTTGATGGGATTATTGAAACACATGTCAAACAATCCTGCATTTTGGCTGATGATTGTTGTTTTGTTCTGAAGAATGTGGAGATAATCCTTCTTCTTCATAATTCAGCTCCAGGTCCACTGGCAGCAGAACAGAACCAGAGCATGATGCTGCCACCTCCATGCTTGGTCGTAGGTTTGATGTTATTGAGGTTAAAGGCCTCAGCTTCTCTCCTCCAAACATATTTCTGCTCATTGTGGCCAAAACACTCAGTTTCTGTTTCATCTGACCACAGAACTTTCCTCCAGAAGACCTTTTCTTTGTCCATGCAGAGCTTGAGCTTTAGCGTGTTGTTTCTAGATGATGAACTTCCTTCTTCATGGAGCCTCTCAGCCCACGTTGATGTAAAACACTGTGGACACTGACAGCTGTGTTCCAGCAGCTTCTCTTTTATTGCAGACCTGCTTTCTGGTGATTCCTGGTTCATTGTGTCTCAGCAGCAGGTGATAGTTTGTGTTTTCTTCCTGATCACGGCAGTAACACAGCTGTATCATAAACTTTATACTTACAACTATGAATTTAGGATCTGTAGCTGATTTAAAATGGTTCCAAGTGATGCTCCTGACTTGTTCAAGTCAGTTATTTGCTTTTTCAGATCAATGCTGAGCTTCTAGCATCTTCCCACTGAAGCGTTTCTACCTGAGTTCAATAAGTGGATCAGATGGATCCTGTTGAAATGGGCTCAGAGCAGCAGCAGCTGTAGTCAGTCGTAAATACTCATAAGAGGTGAAAAACTGATGAACACAACCTTCTACATGCTCTTTACAAGTGCATGTAAGCTTTTGTTCAGAACCGTGAGAGCCATTATTTTGTGCTGGAGCAAAGTTTTCTGTTTTTCCAAAGCAAATCCTAATACATCAATCCTAAATTCTCGTTAGAGCTAGTTTAATTAGTAGTCCTCTTAGTTTTGGCAATAGTTGTTAGAAATGATACAAGACAGAGGAATTTAGAGGCAGCTCTGCTGTAAAGTGTTTAAGGTCTGTAGTGTTTTGTGTAAACACAGGCAGCTTCCATTTCCACTGATCACATGACCTCCTGTTTTCACATAAACAAACCCACATCATACTGGTAGCAAACAGTAGTGGCACAAGGAGTGAAAGCAAAGGTTCCAACAATTCAGACTGCCAGCATATACTAGAGCCAAAAAGCTTTGCTTAGTTTCTATAGTTATTGAGTTTCCTGAGCTAATGTTGCAGCCACACGTTTAATCAAACTCTCTGTAGAAGAGAATAAGTGGAGCTCACACAATAGAAGCTCCTGAGCTGGTTGTTGTTGGGGACGAGCTGCTCAGCGGAGGCCCCAGGTAAGTGTTGGGGCATGCAGTGACGTGTTGTGGCATGTTGTTCAGCCTTGGCGTGTTTGTGTGTTTGTTTGGTAAACAGCAGACGAGCTGACCGAGGCCTGGTTTCAGTCCTTCTCCAAATGGCACAGAGCCGGTGTGTTTGGAGAGTAAGTCTGCATGCTGCGTAGGCACGTACAAGTCCAGCATCACTGCATACCTTCTGCATTTCTAGTCCTGTTGTTTTGAGCCGAGCCCCAGCTCAGTCTTCCTTTGTCTCTCCGCCTGATCGAAACAAGACAAATCAGCTTTGCTTCTTGGACATAAAAGGAGACGTCGCTCCGAGCCTCTGGAGTCCCTCCTCTATCTTTATCTTGTCGCTTCAACACTGTTACATGTCAGCCAAAGTGAACCCCCCACCGCTCCCTGTCCCGTCTCCTGTCAGCCAAAGAGAAGCCAAAGACCCCCACCTCCTGGAGAGAGCCGGCCAGCAGCACAGCACACACTGCAGGCCTTCAAACACAGTGCAGAGCTGCACAGTCAAGGTCTCAGCGGCTTCCTTTTCCTGCATCCTCCCCTCTTTAGTGTCAACATGTAAAGTAACAGGCTATTTTTTAAAACCAAATAATAGAGGGATTTGTACTGATGCATCATCTTTAAACTCGGTTATCACACAGCAAGAAATTACAGCTGCTTAGTGTTTTATGCCATCTACTTTAGAGAAACCATCTAAAGCTAGATTCATCTTGTCCATCAAATCTATACATTTAGGGATAC
>NW_007579476.1:0-8251 GCF_000690725.1 Stegastes partitus | reverse complement strand
ATCTGGATGGAGACGACATAGATCTGCACATTGTAGGGAAGAAACAGTGTAAAGTTACATAAAAGTCCATTTTAAGGCCTGAAAGGGTTATTTTTATGGGAAAAAAGTTTTTAGGAGGTAAATCAAAGACCAGAGAGGGAGTTTAACTAAATGGTGCATTCTCACTCATTGTGTTCATAAAAAAATTACTTACTGATGTTGATGAAGCAGCTCTAGAAACACCACAGAAACCAAAAAATGATGCCTTTTGTTTTTAACTAACTGTGATGAACTTCCTGCATCACCTTCTCACAGAGAAGTGCTGTTCATACCAGCTGTTTGTAGTGTAAAGTATGCATGGTTCATACTGTAAACAGCATTGATGTAAGATGCAGTTTCAGTTTCAACCCAATACACTGATGTGTTCAAGCAAAAGGAGCCGCTGGGCACCATGAGGCAGCCTTCAGTAGTTTGTTAACACGCCACATGAAGCTACACTGACAGGGTTTTTGCTAGTCTTCCCTCTGGTGGTCTAACCTCATATTACGGCCACCACCATCAGGCCCTTGAGTCGCTGCTGCAGCTGTACGAGGCCCGAGCCGACTACGAGGACTTTTGCATCCCGATATGCATGCTGCCCGCCACCATTAGTAACAATGTGCCCGGCACCGACCTCAGTATCGGAGCCGACACATCCCTCAACGCCATCGTGGAGGTAAGGACCCGGCCGAACTGTTAAAGACAAGAAGCTACGATTACATCTGAAACTGTCTCTGGACTGATGAAGTCATTTTCTTAAGGGTTCACTCAGTATTTCTCAGGTCCAAGAAACTGACATGGAGACATGTTGAGATTCTAAAAATTTGTTTGTTTTCTCAAAAGTCAAAGATGAAGTCAGCTTGTGTCTTGATCATTTGTTCATATCTAATGAACTGATGAATCTGATCACAGAACTTTATTAATCTCAATGGAAATTATTTTGCCAGATAGTCTTCAGAAAACAAAACTAAATTCTGTGAAAATCGCAGATCCAAGTAGAAAAGCAATAAGATATGCGTACGATATGTAACTGAAAATAAAAATATGAAATACAAATACAAACGCACGCTAAAGTCAGACTACAACAGAAAAAGTAATAAATTATGATTCAAGGGTTGTAAAGTATCCCACATGATAAAGAAATATTACAGATAAAGCTGAAATGTTAAATATTGCATATTAAACTGTAATTATACACATGCTGCTGTGTTTTGAGTTGAAGCTTTATTCAGATAATGAGGGACCATTCGTGTTCTGTTTTCAAAGTACAACTGGGAGACATCTAGAAGGCCCACAAGACCCACAAATACATGAAAATAGATAAATAAACAAATAAAAAAGCAACAAGAAAAATGTAAGAGATTATCAGCAGATGTGTGTGAAATGTTTTCTTATCTTATTGAATAAAAATTAAAATACATTAAAGTAATTGTTTTCTTCACAAAGTACCTAAATGAAACGATGATGTGTCGACAATAAGGCAAAATATTAACTTGATTCCAGAAGAATTCATAAATTCAAACCCAAATAACTTGAAAATGCAGATTTGTGACGTACTGAAAAGTTTAAAGATGAGAAACTTGGATCAAATGAGGCCGAGAAAACCTGTTAAGCTGCTAAGATGCACCAGAGGCAGTCGTCAGTGCTGAATGATCCCAGTTCATCTACTGAAGCTTCTAGATGATTGTGAACAGAAGTGAAACCACAGTGAGTACACGTTGTGCTGTTTGGAGAAACAACGTAATGCACTTGCATGTCAGTGACGGCTCTGGTGTTGATGATTGATGATGCATTTCTCAAGCAGTTGTGTTAAAGTTGGTAAAGTTTGTGTGTGATGCTGTTTGTTGTTTATCAGTGATTTGTGTTTACCTGCTGTTTGTTTGATGCCAGATGGGTGAAGTCTGCAGCTAAGAACTAAACAGTGAGTCCCAAAACCTTAGATAAGCACAACATGGAACAGCTTCTAAGGAGCTAGAGGGACTTGATCATGTCGGGTTCTGGTCTTTGGAGACTCCACTCATCTGTTTAGAACACAGAGATGCACAGATGGACTCTGACGGTTCCTGAATCCTCGTGGTTTTGTTGCGTTCTGACTCTTCTGAGTTTGCAGAAAATCGTTATTTCTTAGTTCGGCCGCTTTCAAACATAAACTTCTCTCTGCTACTGTGACGGCATCTAAACAAACACCTCGGTCACGTACCTGTACAAGCTGACATGGATCTCTCACTGAACTAGACCTCAGTGTTTCTCACTTTTAACAACATGGCACCAATCTGAACTGTTTACTGTCGCATCAACAGATGCACAATCAACACAATCGATGTACTTTGAAGTTGAGTAAAGCGATTTGGGGAAGAGATTTTCCACATTTGAGCACCAATATTGATCCAAAAGCATAACAGAGAGCAAAAGACAGTTTATGTGCCAGAATCACGTCTAAAATAAACTGAAATGTCCATAAAACAAAAGCTTTCCAATGAAGGCAGAACAGACTGAGGAGAGACTCACCAGTTAAACTTGACCAAACGTTAACGGAGCTGTTAGTTTAGTTTGTTGCTTCCAGCTGTTTTTCCTCTGAGGTGATTAAATACCTGCAGCATCAGACAGCAGCAGGATCCATATGAACGTTTGCAAAGAGGGAGAACAACAGCAGTAACTTCATTAATTACTGATAAATGTGTCCAGACATGGAGACTGGATCGATCAGGATCTAAAGGAAAATCACTGTGCACTTCCTGTCACTTCAGCCATCAGGCACACAGTCATAGATTTCCAGCTACCATTTGTTATCAAGTGGATTTAGATTTAGTCTTTTGTTTATTAGTGCATTTATATGCATTATGTTACTTGATCTGTGTTTTAGTTCGTGTCTTTGGTGGATATGTCTGAATAAAGACATGACAAACGTAACAGAAAGCCGCTGTTTTAATGTTCTGTAAGATGTCTTCAAAGGACTTCAGTGAGCTTCTACATGTGCAGTGAAAAAAAATGAAAAAATGAGAAAAGATTGCCTGAGCAACTGAGATCAGGATCAGTTTGTCAATGAACGTTGTTCACATGATGGAGAACAAGAGCTATAAGCCAAACAACAGTAGAAAACAACAAGCTCAGCTTATTTAATATATAAGGTTGTTCTAGCTGTCCACAATGTGTACTTAAGGACATTTTCTTGTTTTATTTACATTCCTAATGCTCACTAAGCAACCATAAAAGAAGAGATAACTGATTAATACTGTTGACAAATCCAGTGTAGATTTAATTTCACCTTAATCTGTGTTTATATGTCATAAAATATTTTATAGTCTGACTTCTGCAGCATCGACTGATGAGTCAACTTGTGCATCTCTGTCACTCAGAACAATCTGCAGGTATTTGATCTGCTTTAAAGTAGAGCTGATGTTGATTTTAATGATTCGTTCATTTCTTGAATGACCTTCTCTGATTGTTTAGTATGTAAAAAAATAAATCTAAATATTGATTTATATCCTAATATTCCCTGATTTTGACCCTAAATCAGGACACAGGACACGAGAGATGGTGACCTTTAGTCTTTGTATGTTTACTGAATAAATTTAATTAGTTTCCTGTTAGATTGCTTCAGCTCTACTTTAAACATCATGTTAAGCAGCTGCCTGGTCTCCACGGCGACCATTTTGCTTGTTTAATAACTGTATGTGTGTGAATCAGACATGCGACCGCATCAAGCAGTCGGCCAGCGGCACCAAGCGGCGGGTCTTCATCATCGAGACCATGGGGGGCTACTGCGGCTACCTGGCCACGGTGGGCGGTCTGGCTGCCGGCGCCGACACCGTCTACATCTACGAGGAGGCGTTTGACATCCGTGACCTTCAGGTTAGAAAGAAGTGTCCAGATACAGCAAAAAAAAATAAAACTAAACTAAACTGTGTTTGTAACCTTGTCATCATCATAAAACACCCGTCTGAAGAATCTTTATCTTGCTGAGAGCTTCATTGGTTCTCCTTTCCATTTATGACTTTAGTTGGACCACTTTTTCCCCTTAATGACACATTTGTCTGCTCACATGAGCACTGCAGCCGTCTCCATCAGTCCGTCACCGCCTCTGTCTGGATGTTTCAGGAGCGTGCAGGTGACCCAGATTATAGCAGTGCATTTGAGGCAGCTTATTAATAACCTCTGAGCTGCATCACTCATTCCATGACAGACAGATCCCATCAGGTGATTACAGACGTCAGTGTGTATGTTGTTCCTGTCACACAAACTTAAACTGAAGTAGTTAAACCTGATTTTGATCTGCTCCTTGTTATTTTCTTTATGTCTTGTAGGTTTTTCAGCATGATTTCTTGACAAAACTGGTTGTTTTTGAAAACACCCTTATACATGATCAGTGTTTTTACTGTGTAACAAACTTTATATCAAAGCATTTGTTACAAGAACATATGAGCAGGTAGCTGTATTTGCCACATAGGGTTTAAAATGTATTTAAAAAATGCACCATATTCAAGAAATTTTAGATATTTTTCCTCCGAATTATATATTAAAAATTGCAGCGTTAATCAGAATTGGAACAAAGTGTTGCATTAGCGCTCCTGGCTTCCACAGAGGCATATCGCGGCGCCCCCCAGTGGTGTAAACGTCACCCTGCGCCTCTCCAAGCTGCTGAGTGATGAGACTGAGGTGTGAGATTTCGCGGTTGCAGGTTGCAGGCCGCCGTCGCTCCGGTTTAATGCGAGGCTCCGTTTGTGTTTTCAGGCCAACGTGGAGCATCTGACGCAGAAGATGAAGACGAGCATCCAGAGGGGCTTGGTGCTCAGGTGAGGCTTTATTCCACTCAATTTTTCTTAGTGCAACATTTCCAATCTGCTGCTGTTTCCTTTGCTGTGTAGCCCGTGGGGTTTTTGCATGGGAGTCTGTGTGAGAAAACGACAAGGAGAACACAGCTGGGGGTGCAATTATTTCCGTATATTGTTTTTTTAAATGTTAAATAACTCTTATTATGCAGTGCTATTGTTGTAAATAAGTAGTTCTGAATTAATTAGAATAAAACCAGTTGGTCTTACATATGTCTGACATCAGATCGACCTCAAAGTCTTTCATGGTGGAGGACTTTTCGTGTCCTCTGTTGTGGTTATTTTAGTCCACTGCACCACCACGCTGGTTCAGTTCCTCCCAGCAGGGTGGAGGTCTCTGGAAATAGGACAAATGTAATATTTTGGACAGAGTGTAGGTGACATTGCGTGTTAGCGCGCCTGCATTTCTTCATTACTCCAAGACGCAGTCATTATCGCAAGTGTGTGAACATTGTGGTTGTAGAGAACCAGTCGCCTGAGGGCAGTGCTACTTAACATCACCCAGATGACTAATCGACTCACTTCTCCAGTGATGTGCAGTTTGAGATTCGTCTCACCTGTGATCTCACAGAAAGGCAGGAAAAAATCACCTCTTTCTAAAATCGTTGCACTGGATAACTCAGGTTGCATAAGTGTAATAGATGGTCTTTCAAACACCAGGACTGTGACCTCTGGGTCTGAAAAGTGAAAACGATGCTAAACTGCCGTAAATCTGCATTCTTTCTAACAGCCAGCAGGGGGCGATTCAAACAGAAGTCTGCAAAACATAAGTGTATGAAAAAATGATGGTACTTCTCACTTGATCTGTGACCTCAGTAAACATTTATCTAATGAGTTAAGGGTCTCCGTCACTAGATTCAAGTCTCCTTTCAGAGAGCTCGGTGTTCATCTTGTGAATTAGGGTCCAATAAGAGGATGAGGTGTTTTAGAACAGTGTGCCACTTTTTATGCTGTAATAAGCATTCAGTGACCAAATACATTATGTTTTTGCCACTTTTGGAAAACAAAGCAGCATTTTTTTTACACTGTTTTAAGAGCAAGTGGCATCCTGACTATTTGTTTGCTGTCTTCGAGCTGTTTTACACTTTGACAAGTAATTTACGGTCCGTCTGGCTCTTGAAGGTATCCAAGTCTATGGAGCCCATCTAAAGCTTTTCTTTCCCTGATGAGTGTGAATGTACAAAATACAGATTCTCAGTGGAAGAACATTTTCTATGTTGACTGTAAAACATTTCAAAGCCTTTCTGCTGAGAATCTACTAGATATTGCTTACATCCACACTGATAAGCGGAAAAAATAAGGTTTGAGGCAGTCTATAGAAATCTGAATACCTTCAAAAGCTAAAAGGAGCGTAAATCATCACTTTGTGTAAAAACACAAATTACACAGTGTAAAAGCCAGCAAGCTGTCAGGAATTACATTTTTACAGAGTAGAATGTTAAAAACGGAGTAAAAAGTGCGGCTTTGTTTTCCTGAAGTGGCAAAAATATCATGTATACGGTCAGTGAATGCTTTTTACAGCATAAAAGTGGTGTTTTATTTTAAACCACCTAATAGCAGAGGCAATGTATGGTACTGTTGTCTTTTCACGCTCATCATCCTGACACTAAGCTCCAAGTAAGGATTAAACAACTGGGAGCCGTGCATTGTATGGTTTTAATGCACACAGTGGAGTCTAAAACACCACGACGTGGTGTTACGCCGCTAAATGCATTAAAACCGTATCATGCACGGCTCCGAGTTGTTTAATCTGCTTGTACCATGGTCCCACACAGCGAGCAAACACACAAAATATTCATTTAATTAATAGAACTTGCTAAAAACGTTTTTTGGGACTATTTTATGCCGTAGAATCCTCGCTGATCATGGCACAAAACTCTTTATGTCGTTGCTTTTGCTGTTCTTCTCGTTTGCTCTCCTCCTCTTCCCATTCTTCAAACGTTCTGTTTCGGCCAAACATATTAAAGTTAACCTCCAAATCCATGTTTTATCACGTTTCTCTCATTCACATGTCAAGACACAGCTGATCTGCGCGTTGCTATGGTGACGCCCAGAGCGGCGTGATATAATACCAGTGATTTAAGTCGCCGAACTACGTGTGTGTATACATGAAAATAATGCACATCAGTTAGCCATAGAATCCTCGCTGACCATGGGATGAAGGATTTTGTACATCTTGAACATAAAATGCTTTGGAGCCTGTTCGGTGATGGGGATGTATTATTATTATTATTATTATTATTATTATTATTATTATGTATAATTGAATTTCCCTTGTGGGATAAATAAAATATTTTTCATTTCATGTATCTGGTATAAAGCGACCAGTGTTTTATTTATTTATTTATTTTTGACCCTTTAACCTTCCTGTTGTCATTGTGGTTTGTTTTAGAAATGAGAACTGCAACGAGAACTTCACCACTGACTTCATCTACCAGCTGTACTCTGAGGAGGGACGAGGAGTCTTCGACTGCAGGAAGAACATCCTCGGTCATATGCAGCAGGTTGGACTCACAAAAACACACTGTTTGTATTTTTAATGCTTCAATTCATCAGCTGAATAAATTAAACTCCAACTTGAGGGAGTCCATAAAATATGCACTTGTCCTTTCTGTGATTCTTTTATCAGGCTGAATGTTAAATACTGTAAAGACTGTGGGTTTGTGATGATCTGTGTTGTTGTTTCACAGAATTCTATTGACTAAACTGTGACTTATCAATTTTAAGGGTTTTTTACAATATAAAGCATATTAACAGCACAAAGTAAACAGCATTTGACTTTTATTAGGAAAACATCCTTATTTATTTTGAGAGTTTTTACATTTTTCATGGTAATATTTTAAACAGACTCGTGTCCTTTTCACAGGGAGGAGCTCCGTCTCCATTTGATAGAAACTTTGGCACCAAAGTTGCGGCTAAAGCCATGCAGTGGATCACACGGACACTCAAGGACTCTTACAAAGGAGGTAAAGTGTGAATTCAATGAGGGCATTATATTTAAAGCTGAGCCCCGCTGTTCATTATGTGTGATGGTTTCAGGATCTCTTACCTTTCCTTTTAGTGACCATGGTAACAGGTTACAGCTCACCTGAAGCGTAGTTTGAGTCGTGCTGCAGTGGTGCGCCATCTAGAGTTTCCGCGTGGAGCAGGTTTTTTATGTTTTAAGGCTTCCAGCAAGTTAGCAGCAGTTAAGTCTTATTGAGATACCAGCAACATCACATCAGAGGCCGTTAGGGATGAACAGTTAATCGATTTCAAATCAAAACTGCAACTGGAGGAATACAATCAGCAAACTGCAATGTAGGATGCACATTATGCAGCATGTCTGGCGTCTAAACTTAGGCCACGTGTTTTCTAATGAATGCCCTCCCCCTTGTGTGATGTCATGCTTTTAATGGTAGCAC
>NW_007579475.1:195689-198827 GCF_000690725.1 Stegastes partitus | reverse complement strand
TCTGTGTGCACGTGTTGTGTTCTGAACGACAATAAAGTCCATCTCACTGTGAGTCTGCATTGTGCTGCAGACTGCTGGTGTTTCTCTGGATGTGTTGATGATAAAATATGGAAGTTCTCTGTCTCCACTCGCTCTCCGTCCATCTTCTGTCGACTGTAACATAAAATCTTCAATATTTCTGAAGTAGATAAAGAAATAGCTGCTGCTGACTGATTCTGCGAACATGTTTTGTGGAGATCTGAGGCTTTGCAGATTAAACTTCAGGTTCGGTCTGTTTGATTTCTAAAACAAGCAGGCGAAGAGCTAAAAATAAGCTGCTGATGTCAGCCGGGTGGAGTTTATTTTAGGGTGAAGTCAGCTTCTGAACACAGAGTGACAGTTTCTAAAAACAGCAGCAGTGTGTGTGTTTGTGTGTCTTTGTGCATCCTCACCCTCTCCAGTGTGATCTCTTCGTACTCCAGCTCTCCCTCAGATCCGTTCATCTGTAAAAACACAACATAAAGGGTTAACTCACATCCCAGCCTCTCTCTGCTCGTCACCACGGAAACTCCATGGCAACAGCTGTTGAGCCCTCAAGGGGCTGGTTACCGAGGCAACTGTAGCTGTAGCTATAGCAACCATGTCTCATCATCTCCTCCACACATTCATTGGTGCTACAAGACAGTTGTTACATCACTTCCTGTGAAGAAGGTTATGTTTGTTTCTAAAAGAAAATAAAGTTGGAATCTGTAGAATTTTGTTCAGAAGCTGCTTTAAAATGTAAAACATGTTGAGACTGAATTTAAAGTCTCCTCTGAGAGTTGACAGATTAGAATTCATCAACACACTGCATTTCAGGGACCTTAGCTTTCCTTGTGGTGACAGCTGATGTGCAAGTTCTGGTCGAACATGGCGCCGCTCTGCTGGCCACATGGAGGCAGGTTTCTGCGACGTGGTGTGTGATCTGTGTGTCTCTTAGTGACATTTGTGTTTGTCGTCCTGTCTACCGCTGGTCAACAGTGGACTAAACATGCAATGCATCAAGCTCGTGCTTTGAACTGTGTGAGGGGGACGAACGGGAGTCGTGCGGCGCTGCTAGCATTGGCATGGCTAGTGCTATCAAGCCGGACAGCCCGCTGCTTTGCCAACAGGGCTACTAGTGCTGGGGGGCTAGCGTATAGCTGAATTGAACTGTGGGGCTTACGGGACCATCGAATTTCACCACCGCCAGGCCTGCTGGATGACGTGCCAGGGGAGTGGCTACGACGCTGGAGGCAGGAGGCTCAGGAAGCGAGGGCAGAGCCACCAAGCCACCTCTGACGCCCATGCTGCTCTGCAACCCTCGCTCACTTAAACACAAACTTGACAAGCTGCGCCTACAGGCTGGAGCCTGCTCTGAATTCCGTGAGTCTGGTTTAATGGCTTTCACAGAGACATGGTTCAGTGCTGACGTACTGGACAGAGGTTGATGGGTTCACACACTTAACACTGGACAGGGATGAAAACTCTGGCAAGACGTGGGGACGAGGGGTTTGTTTGTACGTCAGACAGTTGGTGTAGCAACTTTGCTACCAGAGACAGAATATGCAACCCCCACCTTGAGCTCCTTTGTGTAACCCTGCGACCATGCTACCTTCCTCAGGAATTCACGAACATCATTGTGTGCGTGGTTTACATTCCACGAAGTGGGAATGCCACCAGGGCAGCCAGCCAAATTTCAGACTGTGTCCATCAACACCATCTTCAGAACAAACCTGATGCTCCCATGTTCATTGCTGGTGATTTTAACTACTGCAGCTTGAGCAAGTCCCAGCCTGGTTTTCATCAATATGTGCACTGTAGCACCAGGAACAATAAGAGCCTTGATAAGTGCTATGGGAGCATCAAAGTTGCCTACATGGCCAGAGCCAGACCCCCCCTAGGCAATTCAGATCATCATGTTATTCAGCTCCTCCCCAACTACCCATCAGCTTTTAAATCCAGCAAACCTGAGGTCCACTCTGTCAAAGTGTGGTCGGCTGATAAAATGGAGGAGCTGAGAGGATGTTTCCTATGTACAGAATGGGAAGTCTTTTTCCAGCATGCTGACATCAACACAGTCACAGAATCAGTCACTGGTTACATCTGTCTTTGTGTTGATTCAATCATTCCTGAGAAAACCATAGAGATACCTGAACAACAAACCATACATCCCACGGGAAACAAAGGAATGTATCAACAGCAAGAGAAGGGCCTTCAAATCAGGGGACACTACAGAGGTCAGAGCCACACAAAATGACCTAAACCAGAGGATGAGAGTGGCTCGGCTGCGACACAAGGAATGGGTGGAACGAGACCTTTCCAGGTGTAACAGCAAGAGACACAGGGAAAACTCTATTCGAGGCATGACCAACATGGACACAAAAAGAAAACCAGTGTTTGCCAATGACGACATTGCACAAGCCAATGCGCTGAATGACTTGTTAAAAAATGGACTCAGCTGGAGGTGAACCCTTTTTTAGTCCAGTGGTACCCCTCTTTTCTGTCGAACAGGACACAACAGGTAAAAGTTAACTCTGTTCTCTCCGATGCTGCTAAGCAACACTGGGGCCCCCACTGATGTGCCAGTCCACCATTTTCATTAACATCGAACACTAATGACAGGAGCAGAACCAGTATGTGGTGAAATTCTCAGATGACACTGTAATACTTAGTCTGCTAAAGATCAGTGACAACTGAAGCAGCCACAGATGTGGAGGGGAGGGTTCTGTTCACTGGTCACCACCTGCACACCAGCACAGGGAACCAGTGGAGATGCTGGTGGAGCCCGGGGCAGTGGGAGGCCGTACACGGGTCGATATAAACACCTGGTGGACACATCGGTAATGATCTCAGCTGTCTGTGTCTGAATCCACCAGCGCCTGCATTTCCTCCATTGGTGGACGTACACATGATGCTGATTTATTACAGAGCAACAGCTGAGTCTGGTACCGTACGGCACCACTGGCTGGTTCAGAACTCTGACTGTGAAGTGAAAAGCCCAGAGAGTTAATCTGTTAAAGCCAGCAGGACAGTCACGGGTAGGCCAGCACCTCTGACCCCCCAAGACCTGCTGGAACACATGACCCTGGGTAGTCCAGCACCTCTGACCCCCCAAGACCTGCTGGAACACATGACCCT
>NW_007579475.1:192982-195529 GCF_000690725.1 Stegastes partitus | reverse complement strand
AGTCCAGCACCTCTGACCCCCCAAGACCTGCTGGAACACATGACCCTGGGCTGTGATTTATGAGAATCCAGCTGCAGGTCATCACCAGGTTTTAATTTCCAACAGCTGAGTGAATATTTAGCAGGTCTGAGATCAGTCCGAAACAACGACATCTGCAGTTTGTAGAGCAGAAGCTGAAGAAGCTCAAGTCTGGATCAGAAACTCAGCTCTGAGATTTAATTACTACTGCAAATGTAAAGCCAGAGATTCATCAGAGCTGCTGTTCTCTATCCTAAATAAGTCAATTCTACTGACGAAAAGGGGCCCCACCCTGGAGCCAGGCCTGGGGTTGGGGCTCGGATGCGAGCGCCTGGTGGTCGGGCCTTTGCCCACGGGGCCCGGCCGGGCTCCGCCCGAAAGGACGACGTGGGCCCGCCCTCCTGTGGACTCACCACCCGCAGAGTTAGTCATAGGGGTCGGGTGCAGAGAGGACTAGGTGGCGGTCGAGGGGGCTGCCTCGACGGACTGGTCCGCATACACAGCCTCTGGTTGTTGGGACGTGGAACGTCACCTCGCTGGGAGGGAAAGAGCCTGAGCTTGTGCGGGAGGTTGAGCGATATTGGCTAGATATAGTCGGCCTCACCTCCACGCACAGCCTGGGCTCTGGAACCCAACTCCTGGAGAGAGGCTGGATGCTCCATTTCTCTGGCGTTGCCCGCAGGGAGTGACGGCGGCCTGGAGTGGGCCTACTCTTTGCCCCCCAGCTTAGGCGCCACGTGTTGGAGTTCACCCTGGTGAACGAGAGGGTCGCGTCCTTACGACTTCAGGTTGGGGACAGGTCTCTCACTGTTGTCTCGGCCTACGGGCCCAACAGCAGTGCAGAGTACCCGGCCTTCTTGGAGTCCCTGGGAGGTGTTCCGGGCGCGTCCCACCGGGAGGAGACCTCGGGGAAGACCCAGGACACGCTGGAGGGATTATGTCTCCCAAGGAGGTGTGTGGGGATCGTGAAGTCTGGGCGGCCTTGCTAAGGCTGCTGCCTCGGCGACCCGACTCCAGATAAGTGGAAGAAGATGGATGGATGGATGGATACTGATGAAAAGAAGAAAACTTTACATCTGGACAGAAACCACAACATGGGGCTTCTATAAATCATGTTTCAGCAGGTTCTCTGGTTTATGGTTCTTCATGGCAGTCCATGTGTTCTTTATCTATGTTCTGATGTTCTTAGATGTATTCAGTAATAAATATGTGAAAACAATGAAGTCTATTGTTATATGTATTATATGACCATAGAAAAAGACAGCACTGGTGACTGCGGCTGCTTTCATACCTGCTCTGGTGCAGCTTCTGTGTATTGTCCTGTTCTTTAGTATTTTCAACCTTCTGACCTTGCCTGCACTACGCAAATTTACATACAGTAGAGACACGCTTTAAAATATCAGCACAGACTACTCTCAACATACCTTACAAACCGACCCCACCTGGCCGAAGGAGATTCTCAAGCGAGCCAGTAACAATAACAGCAACAGAGGACGCACTAACCACATGACACGGAGGAGGCCCAGAGGATGCTGCACCAGCTAGTGTTGTAGTACTCGAGATCGGTCTCGGTCTCGAGACCACTTTTTGAAGATCTTGGTCTTGTCTTGGGCTTGACCACATTTTTACTCGGTATTGTCTCGGTCTCGGCCACAGAGGACTCGGGATTTTACTGCGAGACCAAGACCACGGCTGCAAGGACCGCACGAAGCTGCCTCTGAACTGTTTCATTTGTTTAGTAATAGCTTTGTTGTTACTGGATGCAAAACTCCCCGCTTCGAACGTAGCCAATAGTTTAACAGATTTTTAATTTGGATTTTTTTTACGGGCTGTGGCCTGTCACCCCGCCCCGCCCCTCTGCACAGGCCCTCCAGTCTGCTCCCTGGGAAAGATGTCAGCAAACTCTGCTGTAATAAAGTCTGGCTTTTCTAACCACAAACAACTGATCTGTAAATCGAAGGGAAAAAAAAGGAAAACACAGCGCTATACGCAAATTCTGCAACACAACGCTCACTGAGGCGGCTGGGACCACATCAAACTTTTGTCGACACTTGGAGAGGAAGCATAAATCAGTGCTAACTTTGTCAACGGAAACTTAAACAAAAGCTTTTCGTTGACCACCCTTTTTTCCGTGAATAATTTGTGACGAGAGAGTAAATTTAAGAAGTACTGACAACAAAAATTAAAACGAAATCTCTGTTCATTATCAATTGATGAGTAAAGACGTGATGAAAAAGATGATGCTGGTCTGCCGGACGAAACCATCCTCTATGCAGCCAGTGTTTCACACAGTGTGGCGCCCCCCGATTCACATGTTAACAGTGATCACAGTTGTACTATAATGACGGCCGGTAGTGTGGACATTTAAAATGCGCTCAGTTCATAGAAAAGTCCGTTCAAAAAGAAGAAAAAAAAATGCTTATAGAGAACTTTTCAACTTGGGCAAATTAGTGCAGAATGCGCTTTCCACTGTTTTCCAACTAATGTTTAGTCACTGACCTGTCAGAGACGCTACACTGCAGACACCTG
>NW_007579475.1:188235-192055 GCF_000690725.1 Stegastes partitus | reverse complement strand
TGTAACTTCAATATAAATTAAACTAAATAAATGTACAACACAGTTTTGAGCGCTGTGAGTTTCCTCTTCTACGGCTTATTCAGTCACAATCTTTCCCACACTGGGTGTACTTAAAAGAAAAAAATGCACACCTACCCTCTTTCTGACAATGATTGTAATGACAGTGTTGAAGTAAGAAAACTAACTGGTGTGGTCATTAAATATTTAAGATTAAATTGTAGTACTGACTGTTTGTTTGATACATTCCGTATTAAATGTTTGTTTGCAGTTGCAGACAAGAGCATTACAGGCAACCTTACACTTGCCTTAAAATTACATTGAATAAGTGTTGAATAAAATGGTTAAGTTAAATTTGGTACGGTCTCGGTCTAGACTCGGTCTCGCTTTGTCTTGGTCTCGGTCTAGACTCGGTCTCGACCCCTCAAAGTCTTGGTCTTGTCTCTGTCTTGATACATTGTGGTCTCGGCCATGTCTTGGTCTCGGTTTAGGTGGTCTCGACTACAACACTAGCACCAGCATCAGAAACCGGCTGAGGAGAGGGGCATACAACCCACCACTGCCTAGCATCCTGCTGGTCCAGTCCCCGGAGAACAAACTGGATGATCTCAGAGCCAGGATCAATTTCCAGAGGGACATAAGTTACTGTAACATTGTCTGCCTCACCAAGACATGGCTAACCCCCATGGTCCCGGACAATGCTGAGCAAAGTCCTTTACAGTTCATCGCGAGGACAGAAGAGTCCGGCAAATCAAGGGGTGGAGGTGTGTGTCTGATGGTGAACAACAACTGGTGTGATAGCAGGAATGTTGTCCCTCTCTCCTATTTCTGTTCACCAAAGCTGGAGCTTCTCACCATAAAATGCTGCCGTGAGTTAGAACATGGACACCGCTCTCTCTGACCTGCATGAGGCTCTTGCTAGCCACCAGGCTAACCACCGAGATGCAGCCCTCATTATTGCCGGAGACTTCAACAGTGCAAACCTGCAGAAGGTGAGACTGGACCTTCACCAGCACATTTTCTGTCCCACCAGAGGGGACAGAACTTTAGACCACTGTCACACACTGTTCAGAGAGGGGTACAAAGCCAGATCTCTCCCTCCGTTTGGTAAGTCGGACCATGCTGCTATCTTCCTGACACCAAAATATAAACACAGGAAGCCCTGGTGCAGAGAGAGGTTCCACGCTGGACCGACCAATCAGAGGCCGCTCTGCAGGACGCCTTGAAAAACATGGACTGGATCATGTGACAGGACAGCTTGGACGATGACATCAGTGTGTTTACGGATGGAGTTGTGGGATTTATTGGAAACTAATGAATGACACCATCCCAAAGATTACTGTCAGAATGTTTCCCAACCTGAAGCCCTGGGTGGACAAAACCATCCACGACGCCTTGAAGTCTTGCATCGCTGCCTACAATATTGGGCTTGTCACTGGGTACATGGAAGAGTACAAGGCTGCCACATACGGTGTCCACAGAGTGGTGAAAGAGGCCAAATGCTGCTATAGGAGGAAGCTGGAGTCACAAATGGAACAATCCAACTCCAGAGAACTGTGGCATGGACTACAAAACGACACACGCAGGTAAACATCGACACTTCTCTCACTGACCTTCTGAACACGATCTATGCTTGGATTGAGACAAACAGCTTACGAGCCAACACACGGCCCGATGGAGAGGAGGAGGTGTTCACCGTGATATGGAGCACAAGGAGGAGGAGGAGGACGTTTAGGAGCACAAACACCAGGAAGACTGCGGGACCATATGGGATTAACAGACATGTCCTGAAAGCCTATGCTGACCAGCGAGCACCTGTGTTTACCATTATCTTCAACCTCCCCCTCTCTCGGTGCATCATCCCCACCTGCCTTAAACAGTCTGTTTTAGTCCATGTCCCAAAGAAAGCCTAGCCTACCTCCCTAAATAACGACCGGCCAACAGCCCTGACATCTGTGGTGATGAAATGTTTGGAGCGGCTGGTCATAAACGTCCTCACCTTCTCCCTTACTGACACCCTGGACCCCCTGCAATTTGCTCATTGCCCCAACAGATCCACAGATGACGCCACAGCCTTCCTGCTCCACACACATGGACACTCCACATAAGCACACTGGTGAAGAAGGCCCATCAACATCTCTACCACCTCAGACGTCTACGGGACTTCAAGCTCCCCGTCAGGGTGCTCAGCAACTTCTACACCTGCCCCATAGAGAGCATCCTGGCAGGTAGCATCACCACCTGGATGGGCAGCTGCACAAAACAGGACTTCCTGGCCTTCAGGAGGGTGGTCGGCTCTGTCTAATCAGAACCATTCTCCCCAACCTGCAGGACATATATAATGAACAGTGCAGATCCAGGGCCTTGAAACTCATACAGCAGCCCAGTCACCCCGGAAACAGACTGTTGTCTCTGTCGACTGTTCTCTCTGCTGCCTTCAGGTAGATGCTTCTGCTGCCTGAAGGCCAACACAGAAAGATGTGGAGGAGCTTCTTTCTTGAGGCCATCCACATCCTGAGCAAGAACTGAAAGGACTTTACTGGACACACAGCCACACTGCACACGACATACACGCTACATATTCATACATGCCTTTGCACATGCACACTTCACACCACTACATACACACACTCTACACACACATATTTAGACAAAACAACAATAACACTACAAGAGTCACTTTACATTTCAAATCCTATTCTGTAGACACTTTATATTTAAAAATGTAAACCCTTATATCCAGTTGCAAATATACCTATGCAGGCTCTTTGTTTTTTGTTTTTTGTGCTGTACCTTGTTTTTGTGTGTTCCAGATACACAATGCATGTTACTACACACTGTACAATTGTGTACGTAGCAAATCAACTTGATTTGATTTGATTTATAAAACTTGTGTCTTTAAGCCTTTTTCTTACTTTCGTTCTTTGTATACTTTAAATTTACAGTATTTTTCTCATCTTTTGCTGTTTTCTGCTGTTAAACTAACAATAATTCATTGATAACATCAGTGTGATCTTTATGCCACACATCTGTACACTTTGCTGTATTTTTCTGTGTTTTCTGTCCGTTCACTTCTTGGTTCTCTGGAGAATCTGCAGCAGCACCAGTAGTTATGTAACAGTGAGGTAGACTGAGAGTTGTCGAATTAATTAAAGCTCTTCATCTCCCAGGACACTTTCTGAGTCTATGTGTCTCCACCACACAGTGGCAGGATGGATGGAGTCCAGAACAGAACAGAACCACCAGGTTCTACATGGAGACCCACAAACCATCTGAACCACATTTAAATAGATTTACATAAAATGCACAACCACACAGGGGAATGAAATGTGTTTATCCTCTGAACTCGTAATCGTTTCTGATCATTTTTAGCCCTTAGAATGTCTCATGTTCCTTCACTGAGGTTCATGTTTGTCTGCAACGTAAAGTCCTGCAGCTGTGAGGAACCAGAACATGAAGGAGGAGACAGAACTCAGAGACGTCTTCTGTCAGCAGGACTCAGAACCACAGAGACCAGAGAGAAGAGACGTTTCTTGTATTGTTTATTTTACTAAAATGTACAAACCTGGAATCATCCGGTCCACAGATGTTGTTATAAAATGTGTTTTCTTCAAAAGATGAAAACTAAATCAGACGGAAACTGTAACGTTTCAGCTTTCTGACAGTCCTTGATTGTCTCGTTTGTTACATGCTCTCAAGAAAATTAACCAAATCTGAGTTTAAAATTATGAGACTTTGTCAAAACCAGAAGCTTCCTCTTCCTGGTTAGGATCCAGTAGAACCAGAACTTTCGTCCTCCTGGTTCTGATCCTCCACCACTGAC
>NW_007579475.1:176223-186930 GCF_000690725.1 Stegastes partitus | reverse complement strand
CTGATGGTGGAACATCTTTCTACATCTGATGAGCAGAGCAGAGAGGAAAAGTCTGGAGACATGGAGACAGTTCAACATCTGCAGGACGAGGAGCTCCAGAGTTTAACATCTGTAGACATGCTGGGTCCAGGTTCTTATATTTTAGTTAAATAAATAATCAACGAATTGTTTCTTCTCTCTGGTCCTGCTGACAGAAGACGTCTCTGAGTTCTCTCTCCTTCATGTTCTGGTTTCTCAGAGCTGCAGGACTTTATGTTGCAGACAAACATGAACCTCAGTGAAGGAACATGAGACAGAAGCAAAAAACAGTCTTGATTGGAGTTTGAATATTTCATCTCATTCTCATCGCTTTAAAAAACACTAAAGTACAAACATCACATCTGACTTCACAAAAGCTTGACACAGAAAAGCCGAGAACAGACTGAAGACAGTAAAAACTTATCTTTAGTTCTGATTTCACTGATTCCTTCAACAACAACCTTTAAGAGATACACAGTAAACACGCCAACACCTGGCGCTCATGGGAAATGGAGTTCATTAACGCAGCCTCAGGTCTCCTGTTCAGAGGTTGGACTCAGTTTAAAATGAGGTTTTCTAATATCTGAAGCTGAAACAGATGTTGCAGGTTCTCTGCGACTGTGCAGCAGCTGAACATCCTGCGGCCGTTTACACATTTCAACCAGAAATATCAGAAATGACCGAGTTCTGGTTTGTCTCCGACTGAGGAAGGTCACCACGCTGAGCCTCTGGCACCAGGCCCTGCCCCCTCCTCTGTGAAGCCAATCACACGCTAACAAGCACTTAAATTAGCCAATGAGAGTGTTCCTACCATCATTTTGGCCTGTGGACATACCAGACAGAAAACAACTAAAACAACAACAACAAAAAAACACACAAAATCAAAACAGGAAACAACTGAAATGAGAAACACAACAACCCCGAAGAGAAACTGTCCCGAAGACGCATGAAGCATCCAAACATGAAGATATGAAACATTTTGATCAGAAATTCTAGAAACATTTGAGTTGTGGTTTCCCAGCAGCCTCCAGCACAATTGGCCCGGCGTCAGGCTCCTCCCCCTCCTCCATGGAACCAATCACGCGCTAACGAGCCCTATAAAGCCCAATGAGAGCTCCTACCATCATCCTCTGCCGGTGCCGCTTGGCTTTCCTCACGTTGTTGATGAATCGGCGTCCCATCTTCTTGGCGTACCACACCGACACAAACATCCCTCCGTCTCTCTGCAGGAGGACGGCGTTACATAAAGGCCGTGACGGATGAATAATTAACCACAGAAGAAGAAGACAGCAGCCCTCAGCGCGCGCTCGTTAAGCTCGTTAGCTGCCGTTTCCTGGATGAGTTAACGAAGCGCAGAAACATGACTGACGGCTGCATCAGAGACGGAGGATGCTGAAGAGACAGATGAATGAGAGAAAACAGAAAAGATCTCGACGTCCGTCATCCCTCCTTCCTCCTCCGCTCGATCGCCCAAACCCCCTCTCTCTCCACGCTCCACTGAACAGCTCTCTCTCTCCACTGTCAGCCTATGTCGCTCGACCACCCCTCCCCTCTCTGAAGGAATCCCCTCCCCCCGTGATGTCACTGCTGAGGAAGGAGGGAGGGGGAGAGGGAAAAAGAGGGGAGAGAGAGAGAGAGAGAGAGAGAGAGAGAGGAAAGGTAAAGGGGGGGAGGGAGAGAGAGAGAGGGAAAAAGAGGGGGGAGGGAGAGAGAGAGAGGGGAAAAGAGGAGGGAGGGAGAGAGAGAGAGAGGGGAAAGGTAAAGGGGGGGAGAAAGGGGGAGAGAGAGAGAGAAAGGGAGAGGGGGGGAAGAGAGAGAGACTGTTGCCATGGTAACACCCATCCTCATGTCATCCCCCCTCCAGTCTTGTCGTTGCCATGGTGACGGCTGAGCAAAAAATCAACGAGGGATGCATCACTTTCAGATAGAGCATGCTCAGCCCACGCTGTGTGTTACTGTGTGATACTGGTTTACTGTCGAGAACCCTACAAGTCCTTCAGAACCTCCTCGTGTAGCCTGGCGTTCTCTTTAGAACATCTGGAACCCACTGAGAACCGTTTCATTCCTCACAAAGAACCTCCTCAATGGCCTCTAAATCTTCGTAAGAACCTTTTACTTTTTATTAAGGACCTTTAGAGTTTTCAGTCTTCCTTGGGAGCCTTAGAACTTCCTCAAAGAGTCACAAAGCTTCCAAAATACAAGAACACAGAGAAGCTCATGAAGGTCTTCTGAACCCTCTTTGAGGTCATACAGCGCCAGAACTTCATCAGTTATTCAAAGACCTCTCAAAGATGTTCAGGAACTTCCCATCAAACCTGGCACAACTCCAGAATCTTCTCAGTCTCAGAGGATAACAGAACTACTTGGTGGCTGCAGCCTCCTTAAGGACCCCTAGAAGTTCCTGTAAAGGACAAAACAAGCTCCTGTAACCTCCTGAGGAGATTCCCCTCCTGGTCACAGAGCTCCAGAGTAGAGCTGCACCATATCTGAGATGTGAAGAAGAGCGAGAGTTGCAAACACATCAGACAGCTACTTTTTTCTGCTGCTTGCTGCAAAAAGTGGTTCTTCTTTAACATGACTGAACGCCGACCGTTTGTTGAGCTGTGGCTCCACATGAGCAGGAAAAGAGAGAGAGACTGAAAAAGAAGATTTGGCTGCAAAAAGAAATCAGTTGTAGAGCTGCACAATTAATGTAATATTAATCAGGACTTTGTTGTTAAGAAGGTCCCACTCATAGAAAAGAGTCCAGCTAGAAAAAGTCTGCTGGTTTCAGCTAAATGTGGCATCAGGACTCCTTATTTCACTTTGTCTTTCACAGTAAACTAAATAACACAATATCTGGTTCTTCCAGTGTCGTGCAGGTGTAGGATCAATCAGCCATGGTTAGGATTAGGATTAAGGGTAGTCACTACCAGGCCTGGTTAGGGTTAGGATTAGGATTAAGGGTAGTCACTACCAGGCCTGGTTAGGATTAGGATTAGGATTAAGGGTAGTCACTACCAGGTCTACCAAGGACCAAATAGCTGCCACAAACACACTGACCCTGCAGGAAGTGGAGTTCAGCATTATGATCAGAACATCAAAAGGATTTCAGCCCCACTGACAAGGAAACAAGTCACAGCAGACTTGTCAAAAGAAGGACAAGTATTCCGCCATCCTGGGCTAATCCACTCTTTATGTGTACTCATGTGATGGAACTGCTCAACATTGATTCCAGTAACCTCATTACGATCATTTTAGGCCATGCTTTCCACTGAAATCCCTTATTTGACCTGTTTACATATCAAACTAGCAGTTTAACATGTCTGTCGTCATACAAGTGTTTAGTCTTGTTTTATTTGTACATGAATGTCACAATATTATACTGTTTTGAAATTATATAAACCACTAAATTATCTGAAAGTGTAATTCTATGAAGGACATCTGGACATCACCCCTCCCTGACAGACATGGTGCCAGACCCCCTCCTGACTTAATGACCAGCAAAGCCCTCTTTGAAAGACCAAACCTGAAAGTACCACATTGAGTCTTCCATCATATGAGTCCTTCTTGAGTAATCCCTGAATCCTTCTTAAGAGTCCTACCTAAGTCTTTCCTAAGTTTTTTAAAACCAACTTGGAGGCTCCACTCTGTCCACTGCTGTTCTGACCCACATCCACAGGCCGACCTGACCACCCATCAGCAGAAGCACCACCACATCATCACCTTCCTGACACTGAAACTTGGTGCAACTATCGAAATTCTCTTTTCTTCCAAAATAAATTCTTAAAAGCTTCCAAACTTGGGGCTCCGTTAAAGCTCAGTTGGTTGAGCTGGCGTCGCATGTACAGAAGCTACAGTCCTCAATGCAGTGGTCGTGAGTTCGAATCCAGCTCATGACGCTGTGCTGCAGGTCCTTTGCCCATTCTTCTCCCCCACTTTCCTGTCCCCCTCTTCACTGCATTATCAAATAAAGGCATGAATGGCAAAAAGAAAACAAAAACAAAAGCTTCCAAACTTGCCGACCATCAGATTAGCTTTAAGGTGGGGTCCATTCATTCCTCCTCCTCAGAACACATATTACACCCTAATATTCACCCCAAAAGTACGTCGTAGAACTTTGTTCTCTTCCTTCCTTTTCTCCTCACTGACATTCACAGTGTTGTTTGTTTTGTGTTGTTGTTTGTCTTAATGGCAATTAATGTCAATTACCTCCACAGTTCTCTTGTTCACATTTCAGTCCCTAATTAGTTTGGTTCCAGCTACGGAGCTTTTATTAATGACTTTCAGCTTTCATAATTTTCCCCACAATGCTTGAAATTCTTCTTGACAGCACAAGAGGTGCTTCATATACAGCATTGTTACATGAATCTGATCAGAGTACTTCACTAACATCAGTTAGATTGTGTACTAATTCTGCATTCAAAGCCATTTGAGTGGACTTTTTCCTGACACAGGACTAACCTGGAGCTACATCAAGGATGCAGAGATCTTCCTAAATACTGTGTATTCCTCATATGTTCCTCAACCCTTCCTCCTCAAAGAGCCATAAGGCATCTCGGACCTCTCCTTCTTTCTGAAAGAACACCAAGATCTTCCCCAAGATCTTCTCACACCGTTTTACAGACATATAGCACCAGCTAACCCTATAACCTCTTAAACCCACAGAAACTCCTTAAAGACTTTTAAAGCTGTAAACAGAACTCAGAAACTTCTTATCCAACTTTACAGACCACCAGAACCTTCTCAGTGGTGTTTAACGTGTCTCCATGGACATCAAACGTTCCCTGAATAACCGACTGTTGGTGTTTGCAGGAAGCAGTCTCAGCTGGTGGAGAGAAGCAAGAACCAGATAAAAACACAGAACAGCCTCTGTTAAAACGACACATTTGTGTAGGGAGTAATGAAGTGACTTTCATCACACTGTGGAGAACACCTGTTTAAATCAGGCTCACACACACACAGAGCTGCAGACTGTGTGCTGCTGCCTCTTGCTGGTCAAATGAAGAATTGCATGTGGACTCTCCAGTTTGTTGGTTTGTTTAATCCTCAGAGACTTCAGACACGTCTCTATGACTGATGCTGCTACCGAGGAGGAGACTCAGTTTCAAACAAGTTTAAACATTTCTGTTCAACTATCAGACTTCCATCCATCATCTATACACCACTTAATTCTCATGTTGTTCAAATGCTCACCAAGCTGAAGCAGTGTAATCAGTCATTAGCTTCTTCTCTCATATTTCTGATCATCCCTCCATCATCTCTCCACCTTAATCCTCACCAGGGTCATGGGGGGCGGAGCCTATACCAGCTGACTCAGGGTGAAGGCAGGTTCACCTGGACAGGTAACCAGTCTATCACAGGGCTACACTTAGAGACAGACAACCAAGCACACTCACATTCACACCTACGGACAATTTACAATCACCAATTAACCTCAGCATGTTTCTGGACTGTGGGAGGAAGCCGGAGAACCCGGAGAGAACCCACGCTGCACGGGGAGAACATGGAGACTCCACGCAGGAAGATCCCGGGTGTCCTCACCGGGACGCCAACCCTAACCCTGTCTTCTATCTGTGAGGCCGCGATGCCAGCCACAGAGTCACCATGCAGCCCTGACTTTAAGACTTCAACCAGAAAAACAAACTGAAGTACATTCATATTCCTGAAGGCCTTCTCAAGGACCCTTAAAACCTCCTCAGACCATTTTAAGGACCCTTTAAACCTCCACAGACCTTCTCAGTGTCCCTTCAAAAGCTTTCCTTTGGAAACGTGAATTCTGGGAGGTGTAGTTCACTGACCTCAGTGTGCGTGTGCGTACGTACGGTGAGTGCGGCAGGGTGTGTGTATCCGTCCAGGTGTGCGTGGCTCAGCTCGGTGCTGCGTCCGTGGGTCATGTGACCGGGGCTGGGATCGACAGGCGGAGTCTCATCGTCTTGGTAACGATACTTCTGCAGAGGCACAGAGGGACACAGCTGTTAGCATTAGCATCTATACAAAAAACCTGCAGGGTTACACAAACGTACAGCAGGTCCATAATTATCTTATAATTATAAAACATGCAAACACGGTAAGTGAATGTGCAATTCCAAAACCAGCGTGAGGCTGACTGCTTGTCGAGGCTACAGAAACACCAAATGCAAAAACACTGTACGACAGTCCAGGATCATCTCCACAGACTGTTTCCCTAAGAACGCCTAGAACCACCACAGGCACCTCCAAGACATCGTTCTGGCAACTTCGAAACTTTTAATCCTCTACAAGGACCTCTGACATCCACCCAGGATCCTTGAATGTGGACCTGACAAACCAGCTCCCCCTATAGAACCTGCTCATCAACCCATTCAACCTCCACTAGAATCTGTAGTTCAATTCAGACAACTTTTAAACCTCCTCAAAGATTTCTGGAACAGCGCTCCAGACTAACTTTTCCACTGGTAGCTCTGGTGCTACCAACTTTTCTGGTTGGTCGGACCAGCAGATGATTCGATCGCTCCTCCTCCTTATTTTGGTTTGGCATTGCTACAGCTATTAATCCACTGCACATGCTGATGAAAATCTGTCTTTTGCATAACCAAGCTATGTGGCATTGACTTCAGTGATACAAGACTTCCATCCATCATCTCTACACCTTAACCCTCACTTGGGTCATGGGGGGTGGAGCCTATCCCAGCTGACTCAGGGTGAAGGCAGGTTCACCTGGACAGGTAACCAGTCTATCACAGGGCTACACTTAGAGACAGACAACCAAGCACACTCACATTCACACCTACGGACAATTTACAATCACCAATTAACCTCAGCATGTTTCTGGACTGTGGGAGGAAGCCGGAGAACCCGGAGAGAACCCACGCTGCACGGGGAGAACATGGAGACTCCACGCAGGAAGATCCCGGGTGTCCTCACCGGGACGCCAACCGGCGACCTTCTAGCTGTGAGGCCACGGTGCTAACCACTGATCCACCTGCAGCCCTGATATAAGACTTGATATTTTTAAAATGTTCTGATCTGAAAACGTGTATTTTGTCACCAGTCCTCTTCTGATGTCACTCATAAACCGGGCAACTGAACATCTGCTAATTGGTGAATACTGCATTTTGCAAATGTTCCCTAAATGCCTCACATGCTGCCTGCAGTAAACGCTGCCAGGTGGCTGCAGTGTTGCAGCTGCAACAGGTGGAAAACAGTGAAAAGAGCATCGACAGATTCACACAAGTTGAAACTGAGGGATTTTATTGACATGCGCTTTCTATTGCAGAGTTTTAGGTGTGAATACTGCAGTCACTCATGTTTCTGAAGTCTAAATTGTGCCTGCTGTTAAAATTTGAACCATCAAGATTGAATGTGGGGCTACTTTTTCTTCTTAACCGACTCAGTCAAGATCTGTGCCTGCACCTGAACACCAGGTGTGTTGGACCCTCCTTCCTCCTCTCCTGACTGGGTTTTAACATCATCAGCTGCAGACGGTTTCATCACTGGAACACGGTAACAGGGAAACTGACTGCTCTAACATCAGACAGGAGACACTGACTCAATGAGGAAGCAGTAGAACTGTTTCCAACCACAATGACCTGACCTGTCGCTATCAGTGCACATGGAAGGAACCACATCAGCTCACAATCATGAGACACTCGCACAATGCGACCACGTGAAATTTCAACTTGCAAACACTCAAAAAATAAAGGTTGCAGCCTGGAGCCCTGTGGAACCGAATCAAAAACCCTCAGAATCTTCACAGGGACCTCCAAAATCTCTTCCAGGGTTTATTTAAGCTTTTCAGGCAAATTGTAAACCTCCCTGAGGACCTTTGGAACCTCCTCAAGAACCCTTAGCAGCACTATAGGGACGTTTCAAAGCTTCTCTGAGATCCTTAGATGCTGTTCAAGCAATTTTATACCTTGACAAGGGTTTCTGGGACCTCCTGAAGAAATTTACAACCTCTGCAAGAACACATGACATCTCCCTTGGACTAGCCTGCCTCTGGATGTTCCTGACAATCCTTATAAGCTTCTTAGGCAGCTTTTAAACTTGCTCAAGAACCTGTAGAGCCTCCACAGGAACATTTCAAACCTTCTTTTGGAACTCTTAAAACCAGGACAAAATTGTAAAAGCCCCAATAAAACATCTTTTTAAAAACCCCTTAAAAACCCCTGGAAATCTGCAGCTAATCCATGATATCTTTAATGTAGTTGTCCCTTAACTCAGGAATAAGTCGTCCATTTAACAGCCAGTTAGGAACTTTAATGATTATTTGTTGTTAAATTAATTGGGTTTTATGATTTTGCGTACCAGAGTTAAGATTCCTCTTCACGATGCCACACAGTGTATGGTTCTATATACTGACAAGTCTCAACACACAGACATCAAGGTGACCCAAAGATTCATTCTTATTCCAGACCAGACAACTGAACGGAGGGAAAGAAGGAGGGATGAAGAAGGTAAAGTCAGAGAGGACAGAGGACACCTGAGGAGGACAGAAGAGGAAGGACAGAGGATGAACAGACAAGAACAAAACAACGGGCAAAAGAAAAAAGGAAAGAAAAAGGACAGAAAGTAGCAGGAAAGTAGAGAACGAGACGCAGAGATGGGGATGCGGTTGCCATAGTAACAAGGGGGCCTCAGAGCCTCAGTTGCCAGGCAACTGACATCACCGGACCAAGGAGGAGGAGCCAGATCTGATTCATAAAGACGGACAGACAGACTGGGAAGCTGCCTGCAGTCTGAACGTATGGATGTATGATGCAGCAGAAGCGTGACGAGCTGTGACCTCTGACCTCTGATGGTTGACACAGATTCTCTGCTGTGATTTTAGATGAGCAGCTCGGAGACTCGTGTGAATAAGAATTAGAGTCTACAAATACGTCGGCTGTGTGAAGCGTGTTGCTGGAAATGTGCCTGCTGAGAATTACAGTCTGTGTTTACACGCGTGTCTGACTGACATGTGGCCGCAGCGCTGCAGGCGGTTCTGCACACGCTGTCAAACACGTCACATTTACTGTGTAACACGTTCACAACAATCACCCAACAAATTCACCCTCACATTATTCACAGCAGACTGCTCTTGTAACCAACTCAAGACGCTATGAAAATCTGAGTAATGTTACTCAATTCACATAAATTAAACAACTAACAGAATAACTATTACTCAGTAAAGTGTGAACATGGATACAATAACATATTGTTCTTGATGTACACCTGCTCCTCCATCAGTATTTACACCATCAAATAACCAGACCTGATCTGAGCTCAAACACCAGTAACTACCAGATCAGTGGGTACTAATGACACCAGTAACTACCAGACCAGTGGGTACTAATGACACCAGTAACTACCAGATCAGTGGGTACTAATGACACCAGTAACTACCAGATCAGTGGGTACTAATGACACCAGTAACTACCAGATCAGTGTGTACTAATGACACCAGTAACTACCAGACCAGTGGGTACTAATGACACTGGTAAATACTGACTTTAGACACATCACAGGACCAAACTGAACACCAGTGAGCATCAGATTCATTAATGTCAAACTGGCCTTAAATAGTCCTGTCCTGCACCAAGAAACAGGCCTGAATTCCACAAAAGCAGCCATTTCCTACTCTGGAGTGCAGCTTTGGATGTGAAACATAGTAAAAGTACAGAATCCCAAAGAAAGATTAAATTTTGCATCACACCAGTAAAACCTTTGACTCTCATGTCAATACCAGATCACTATGTTTGTACATTGTGTTGGTTCATTTCACAGGTTTATTTGTTGATAAGTTTCACCACAGAAGATAAAATCACAGATTTTGGAAGTTTTACATTTAGGCAAACATTGAAGAACAAATGCACAAATGTAGTTTGAATGCGTCCACATGACCCAGTCTCAAAGCTGGATTATTACCTCTGTGAAGAAACTACGCTGTTAGGTTTTCTATCTGTGCATCACCACAACCAGAGTTACTGATGGTGTTTCTGTGACACTGTGTTGAGTTTCTTCATGTTCTTCCACCAATGGAGGCTGAAATGGATCATGATGGAGTTGGAGCTGAAAAATCTTGAACTGAAAATGACAGAAGAAGTTGGAACCAACTGGGTCTGTACATGGACTGGTGAAGAAAACCAGAAACTACCAGTGACTACACTGGCACTGGCTCTTATTTTAGCATCATGCATTGTGCAGATACAGTTACAGTCTGTTTTTATTACAGATTACTCCAATAAACACAGCACAGTGCTGGTGAGCAGATGAATGACAGCTGCTGTGGAAGCTACCCAGTGAAAACTCACTTCACTCATATTAACTCGCCAAACTCGAAACCTGATGGTGGATTTGAAAGTTCCATCCATTGTCTACACACTGCTAATCCTCACTAGGGTCACAGGGGGCGGAGTCTATCCCAGCTGACTCAGGGTGAAGGCAGGTTCACCTGGACAGGTAACCAGTCTATCACAGGGCTACACTTAGAGACAGACGGATTTGAAAGTTATGTTACTTTTAAATAAATCCCCCAAAGGAAACAATCTATCAGCCAGAAAATGATGTAAAAACAACAACAACAAAAAACCAAAAACAAACATCAAAATAAAAAACAAAAATTTATAGATTTTGAACTTTTTATTTTAAATGTGTCATGTGATGTGCCCTTCCATCAGGAAAATCAACCAAATCTGAGTTCACAGCTGATTCTTCATGACTGGCTCAGATCCATAGTGTCTGAGGTGA
>NW_007579475.1:173755-175853 GCF_000690725.1 Stegastes partitus | reverse complement strand
ACATCTGATGGTGGAACATCTTTCTACTGATGGTGGAACATCTTTCTACTGATGGTGGAACATCTTTCTACAGCTGATGGTGGAACATCTTTCTACATCTGATGGTGGAACATCTTTCTACATCTGATGAGCAGAGAGTAAAAGTCTGGAGACATGGAGATAGTTTAACATCTGCAAGATGAGGAGACAACATGAGCTCCAGGGTTTAACATCTGGAGACATGTTGGATGTGATGATTCCAGGTTTATACATGTTAGTAAAATACAAAATGAAAGAAACGACTCTTCTCTCTGGTCTCCATGGCTCTGAGTCCTGCTGACAGACGACATCTCTGAGTTCTCTCTCCTCTTTCTCTGTGTTCTGGTTCCACAGAGCTGCAGGACTTTGTGTTGCAGACAAACATAAATCTCAGTGAAGAAACATAAGACCGCGGCAAAACCACCCAGAAGCTACGTTGAGTTAAAGCTAAATAAGCTTTAAACATCCATCCATTATCTGTACATCCTCACTAGGGTCGCGGGGGGCTGGAGTCTGTTCCAGCTGACTCAGGGCGAAGGCAGGGGACACCCTGGACAGGTTGAAGATTTAAACAATAAAAATAAAATGTTTAATGCCTGTTTCATGTGAGACATCTGAAACTGTGTAATTTTACATGTGACCTGGTTCAAGCTAGAGCTAGGCTAACAAATGTGCTAAGTTAGCAACACTAACAAAACATGACAGCATAGTCAAATAGATATGACAACACATGCATGCACGACAACAAACACACAAATAGAGATGCAACTACCCATTATGTCCACTGTTGATGATTTTTTGCAATAATCAATCAGGTGTTTGGTCTCAAAAATGTCACAATATATTTTTAAAAATGTGGATCAGCGTTTTCAGAAGTGTTTTGTCCAAAAATAATCAATTTACTGTCACAGAGGAGGAAAGAAACCAGAAAATATTCAGTTAGAAGCTGCAGTCACACTTTAATGAACACAGCAGCTGAGAGACGACACAGAGGAGCAGATCACAGTGACGGTGCGTTTTAACATGCGACCTGTTGCACCGAATCCCACATGTGAAGACAAACTGACAATCTGAGCGTCCACATGCTGGTTCCACATGTCAACATTTAGGCTACGGCCCTGCAAACAGCTAGCTACAGGATGCAGCTAACATGAATGCTAATGTAGCTACGCTAACACACACACACACACACACACACACACACACACGCACACACACACGTGAATAGAGAGGAGTGAATGAAAACATGATGGGAGCAGCAGCACACACATGAACACAGATTTTGATGCTTTATAAAGACACACACAGACACACACACGGCAGTGTTGACACATGTGTTACTGTATGTGTGTGTGTGTGTGTGTGTGTGTGTGTGTGTGTGTGTGTGTGTGTTTGTGAGAGAGTGTGTGTTGTGGCGGATGCATGCGGCGGTCTGCTCTTACCTTGGTGGTGACAATGCAGAGGCAGTCCATATCCACACACACACACTCACACACACTCACACACGCACACACACATTTCCACACACACACACACACTCATGCACGGTCGCCCTCCCCCCCCCTCTCTCTCTCTCTCTCTCTCTCTCTCCGTTCGTCTGTCTGTCTATCCCTCGCTCGCCCGCTCTCTTCTTCTATCCTCCGTCTGTCAGTGCGAGTGAGGGGGGGGAGGAGACTCTGTGTGTGTGTGTGTGTGTGTGTGTGTTTGTTACTCTGTGTGTGTGTGTGTGTGTGTGTGTGTTGGGGAGGTGGGGGGTGGGGGTACACCTCCTTGAGTCATTCGATAAAACACAGAAAAAGGTCGAGCGAAAAAAAAGTGAGGGAGACAGAGGTGGGGGTTGGGCTCCTGTTGCCATGGTGTTATGCAGCTGTTGCCCCGGTAAAACTGCTTCTGCAGCAGCTGTTGCTAGGTAACAGCGAAGGGTGTTGCCATGTGGGTTATAGACTGTGTGTGTGTGTGTGTGCGTGTGTGTCTGTCTGCGTCTTTGTTGGCTCCTGTTGACTCCTGTTAACCCCTGTTGGTTCCTGTTGGCTCCTGTTGGCTCCTGTTGGCTCCGGTTGACCCCTGTTGGCTACTGTTG
>NW_007579475.1:173010-173691 GCF_000690725.1 Stegastes partitus | reverse complement strand
CGTCTTTGTTGGCTCCTGTTGACTCCTGTTAACCCCTGTTCGTCTTTGTTGGCTCCTGTTGACTCCTGTTAACCCCTGTTGGTTCCTGTTGGCTTCTGTTGGCTCCTGTTTGCTCCCGTTGACTCCTGTTGACCCATGTTAACACTTGTTGGCTCCTATTGACCCCTGTTGACCCTTGTTGACTCCTGTTGACTACTGATGGCTCCTGGTGACTCCTGTTGGCTCCTGTTGACTCCTGTTAACCCCTGTTGGTTCCTGTTGGCTCCTGTTGGCTCCTGTTGGCTCCGGTTGACCCCTGTTGGCTACTGTTGGTTCCTGTTGGCTCCGGTTGACCCCTGTTGGCTACTGTTGGTTCCTGTTGACTCCTGTTAACCCCTGGTGACCCCTGTTGGTCCCTGTTGACTCCTGTTGACCCCTGATGACCTCTGTTGGTCCCTGTTGACTCCTGTTAACCCCTGTTGACTCCTGTTGGCTCCTGTTAACTCCTGTTAACTCCTGTTGACTCCTGTTGACCCCTGTTGACTCCTGATGGCTCCTGTTGACTCCTGTTGGCTCCTGTTGACTACTGATGGCTCCTGGTGACTCCTGTTGGCTTCTGTTGGCTCCTGTTTGCTCCCGTTGACTCCTGTTGACCCATGTTAACACTTGTTGGCTCCTATTGACCCCTGTTGACCCTTGTTG
>NW_007579475.1:166796-168230 GCF_000690725.1 Stegastes partitus | reverse complement strand
AAACCAGTACAGAGCAGTAGAAACCAGTACAGAGCAGTAGAAACCAGTACAGAGCAGTAGAAACCAGGAGAAACCAGTATAAACATGATAAACCCCAGAATGACAGTGATAACAGTTGGAGGTCAGAGGTCACACAGACAGATTTAAACAGTGGCGACAGCAGGAAATGAAACTGAAGAAGAAGAAACCAAAGGGAAACACACAAACACAGTACAGCAAACACACACACACACACACACACACACACACACACACCCAGGTACACAATAACAAACAAACAAACAAACAAACAAACAAAGTGACAGGCTGATAACAGCGCCTCACCTTCTCTCTTCAGCGGCATGTCGTCTCTCTGATCCACACAAATCCTCTTTAGAGATTTTACAACACAGGCAATGCATGCTGGGTAATGGAGTCCTAATCCCCCACCCGGTCCTGTCAGTCTGCACAGAAGCCCCGCCCACCTCCAGGGTTCAGGCCTCCAGATTGGATGATGCAGTCACCCTCAGTTATTTGTGCTTTGGACCAACAGAAGCCAGTAATGTGTAGTTTCTATATTTGTATTTTCAGTTCACTTGACATTTTTATTGATGCCTGTCTTTCACTGATTCATAGTTCATTGATTTCTACTTTTTTACTGAGTCATTAGTAAAAGATGATAACCATCAGTAGCTGAAGCTCCTCTGTGGTGTGAGGGTATTTACACTCTGTGTTTTCGTTCATAAGTTGTTTTTTGGCCTTTTTGCCTCTCGTTGAGAGGACAGTGGAGAGAGACAGGAAAGGGGGAGAGGAGAATAGGGAAGGACCTGCAGGACAGGACCATGAGCGGGACTGGAACCCACAGCCGCTGCATCGGGGACGAGAGCCCTGAACATGGGTCGCCAGCTCCACCAGTTGAGGAATTGCAGTGCCCATTATAGTATTTGTTCTTCCTCACTGTGTAGCTGGAGCAGGATATATCTGCAGATCTGTTTGCTAACTGGCTGACTTGATGCCAAAGGAAGGGGCAGCGTTTCTGGCCAAGATGGACCACAGTCACGGCCTGAGGACTGACTGTGAACCGTTTCAGTTCTGATGTCTTCATTTGCACAGCAAACAGATTGAACTCGTCATTAAACCTGCAAACAGCCAGTTTGATCTGATGGAAGCTGCTGTAAAAGCAGCTCTGAGCTGCTGCTGACGTGTTTCATTGAGTCGATGGTTCCAGATGATGATATGAACTACAGACGGCATATTAATGAACACCTGACCGGACGATAGAAGCGTGTTGGAGTGATCTCTGTCTGTCACTACGTTCAGCAGCAACAACCTTCAGAGTGAATGTTTAGCACTCACAGGTTTAATAAAGTTCAGGTATGTGAACTGGTCCCAGTTTAAATCAGAGGTGTTAACGCTGGATTCCTCTTCGAGCTGCTGGTTCTCTCATAGTTTACT
>NW_007579475.1:159516-161567 GCF_000690725.1 Stegastes partitus | reverse complement strand
CTGGACCTGACTAACAACAACCTGCAGGATTCAGGAGTGAAGAGTCTTTCTGCTGGACTGGAGAGTCCACATTGTAAACTGGAGACTCTCAGGTCAGGATTCACATTTTGAACCTGATGTGATTTCTATCAGTGGATAAACAGCTAACCTGTGTACAATCGTTTCTGCTGATGTGATTCATCAAATGACCTTTTTCTGAATTTCATCAGGACTTTCTGAACCAAACAGATTTAATTTGTCAGACGATATTATATTTCCTACTTTGTGTTTGAATTTTTAAATCCTGGAATTCATTGATCAGGTTGATGAATCGCCACCTTATCGTGGTGGAGGGGTTTGAGTGTCCCTGTGATCCTGGGAGCTATGTTGTCTGGGAAACTAGCCCCTGGTAGGGTCTCCCAAGGCAAACTGGTTCTGGCGGAGGGACCAGACAAAGAGCAATTCAGAAGATCCAGATGAACAGCAGAACAAGGACAGCCGCCACCTCGCCCGGAATAAGGAGACCAGGGCACCCTCCTGGAGCCAGGCCTGGGGGAGGAGCTCACCGGGGGAGCGCCTGGTGGCCCCGTGGGGCTCGGTCGGGCACAGCCCGAAAAAGTAACATGGGGCCACTGACCAGAGGGCCCACCACCCACAGGGCGGAGGATCGGGGTCAGGTGATATGCCAACCGGGTGGTCGGCAGGAGCGGGTGTCCTGGCGTTCCACCCCCTGGTGACGTAGACTAGCTCTTGGGACGTGGAACGTCATCTCACTGGAGCTGGAAGGAGCCTGAGCTGGTGCGGGAGGTGGAGCGTTACCAGCTAGATATAGTCAGGCTCAACTCCACGCACAGCAAGGGCTCTGGAACCCGACTCCTGGAAAGGGGTTGGACTCTCTCCTTTTCCGGAGTTGCCCACGGTGAGAGGCGCCAGGCGAGTGTGGGGATAATCAGAAGCCCCCAGCTGAGTGCCGCCTTGTTGGAGTTCTCCCCGGACAGTGAGAGGGTCGCCTCTCTGCGACTTCGTAGTTGTATCATCAGATCTGCAGCTGTATGTTTTGGACACTTGGGTGAAGAGGGGAGCAGAGCTGTCAACTGATCACCACCTGGTAGTGAGTTGGATCCGATGACGGGGAAGGCTGCCGGACAGACCCGGTAAACCCAAACGTGTAGTGAGGGGGAACTGGGAACGCCTAGCGGAGGCCCCTGTCTGTGGGGTTTTCAATTCCCACCTCCGGAAGAGTTTCTCCTGCATCCCGGGGGAGGTCAAGTGATGGGAAAATGGAGTGTGAGATGGACAGGTGGCTCGGTGCAGCATCAGCAGTACCGGACCAGACCATTGTGGTGAAGAGAGAGCTGAGCCGCAAGGCGAAGCTCTCGATTTACCAGTCCATCTATGTTCCAACCCTCACCTACGGTCACGAGCTTTGGGTCATGACTGAAAGAACGAGATCGTACAAGCGGCCGAAATGAGCTTCCTCTGCAGGCTGGCTGAGCTCAGCCTTAGAGATAGGGTGAGGAGCTCGGACATCCGGAGGGAGTTTGGAGTAGAGCCGCTGTTCCTTCGCGTCGAATGCCTCCGGAGAGGCTTCCTCTGGAGGTTTTCCAAACACGTCCACCTGGGAGGAGACCCCGGGGCAGACCCAGAACCCGCTGGAGGGATTATATTTCGAGGCTGGCCTGGAAACACCTCAGGATCCCCCAGGAAGAGCTGGAAAATGTCGCCAGGGAGAGGGAAGTCTGGGACGACCTGCTCCGCCTGCTGCCCCCGCGACCCGACCCTGGATAAGCGGAAGATGATGGATGGATGGATGGATGGATGGATGGATGGATGGATGGATGATTCTTTATTTACTTCAGACGCTTCAAATCGGCACCAAAATGTGTGTGAAAGACAAATAAGAAAACAAAGAGTGAGAAACATGCAGCCAAGTGTTGTCAGTCAGGTTTGTGTTGTTTTGTGTGTGCAGGCTGTCAGGCTGTCTGATCACAGAGGAAGGCTGTGCTTCTCTGGCCTCAGCTCTGAGATACAAGCCCTCAAATGTGAGAGAGCTGGACCTGAGCTACAACCAT
>NW_007579475.1:149278-159096 GCF_000690725.1 Stegastes partitus | reverse complement strand
ATACTGATCACATGATCCATCAATAACTGCAGCTGTGTTGTGTTTGTTCTCTCCATCAGATTCCTGTGAACTCACAGTCGACACAAACACAGTAAACAGAAACCTCAAACTGTCTAAAAACAACAGGAAGGTGACATATGTGGGCCAAGATCAGTCGTATCCTGATCATCCAGACAGGTTTGACAGGCTTCAGCTGCTGTGTAGAACTGGTCTGACTGGTCGCTGTTACTGGGAGGTCGAGTGGAGAGGAGAGGTTAAAATATCAGTGAGTTACAGAAGAATCAGAAGGAGAGGAGGCAGTGAAGACTGTGTGTTTGGACGTAATGATCAGTCCTGGAGTCTGAACTGCTCTGATTATTTGTATTATGAAGGTTTCTCTGTCAGTCACAATAACAGAGGAATACCCATCAGGTCTTCAGTCTCCAAGAGAGTATCAGTTTATGTGGACTGTCCTGCTGGAACTCTGTCCTTCTACAGAGTCTCCTCTGACTCTCTGATCCACCTCCACACCTTCAACACCACATTCACTGAACCTCTGTATCCTGGATTTGGGTTCTGGTCGTCTGGTTCCTCAGTGTTTCTGTGTTGAGTTCAGTATCCAGAGTCTCCTCCTGGTAGAGAAACAGTTTCCCTGTTGAACAGATGGTTCAGTCTCTACATGTCTCTGTCACTCAGAAACATGTTTTAGATTCAAGGTTTTAACAAAACATTAAACTATGACATTATTTTACAACAAACTATCCTGTCAGCTTCCAGTCAGATGATATAATAAACTGTAACATGACGTCTGTAGTAAAATCTTTACAGCATCCTGATCTTTTATATTTTTTGTCCTGAAAACATGATATTCTGACATTTTATTTTTCACAACATACTTTCATATGACACTTTAAAAAAAAAATAATTTCCTTTTATTTTGATATTTCTCTATTCATGAACGGTGGTCAGAGACAAAGACTTCAGGTCCTGCTGAGAAAATGTCTTTTTATTAAACTGTATGAAAATGTGCCTGTCATGCCTCTGTTATTTAAGTTTTACTTTAGTGTGTTTATTTCTAAATAATTCAGTTGGGTTGTTCGGTGAGCTGCCGCTTTAAGAAAGTAGGTAGGTCATGTGACTGAGATTCAGGAAGTAAGCCTGCATGGGAAACGCAGCTTCTTTCTCTCCTGTGTTCTGGAAAAACGACCAGTTACATCTTGTCTGTTCGTGGCATCGTCGGTATGTAACTTTCTTCTATGTTTAATAATGATATTTGGTTCATTTCTATGGTGGAAAGTTCATGGTTTAATATGTAAAGATTCATGAGTCATGTTTGGCTCCTGCCGGTTGGCTTGGGCGATGATTTCATTCGTGTTCTTATGCTGCCATTTTGTGGCCATTCTGAGTTTTTGTATTTTTTGTATTCCTTTAGTTTCACCCTTTCAATTGTCAATAAACCTGGGTACGAGCAGTCATCCTGGTGTCCAGAGTGGTGATGAGCGAGAGGTGTTGAAGCTACTGTCTTCATGTGCAGTGTGCTTAAGGAAGGCAGGACAGTGCCAAAGACTAAACTGTACAGAACTCTATATAACTGACCAGCGGAATGAATTCCTCAGTGTTCTGTTCAGAACTAAAGTCTGTTTTTCTTTGACAATCTGGATGAACTTTATTACTTTCTGTATTCTAAACAATAATAAATTGATCAATGACCAGTTAATAGTTTCTTGTGTTGAAAAATGTGAAAATTTGTACCATTTTTTATGACTTCACTATATTTTCAATCAATCCATCAGTCAATCAATCAATCAATCAATCAATCAATCAATCAATCAGACTTTATGCAATAATACAGTTCAACCACTCCTCACATTGTCCTCTATAACACACGTGATCAGGAAACAGCAGATGAGATAAAATTAAATAAAATAAGATAAATAACTAGAATAAAATAAATCAAATATCTATTATTATTATTATAATAGGGATAGATGGAGATAGACTAAAAGTAGAAAACAAAGATTAACAGAATAAGAAATGATGAAAATGAAGCAATAAACTACATTAAATGGACTAAAATAGGTGAATAAATAGAAAAGTAAATACATAAAATTATTACTAAGAAGAGGAATACGTACATGAAATCTATCAAATCAATCAAAAGCCTGATTAAAAGGTAGATTGATGAGTTTGCTGTTGAAACCATCGACACTCTGCTGTCCTCAGGTCTTCTGCTCTTCCACTGATGTCTAACAAAATGCTACCTGACTAAAGGTTGATGTTCTGGCTTCAGGTTGGATTAAGAAGCCACGACCAGAAGACCTGAGGGTTCATAGAATGAAAGCTAATCTGATCAATACGAAGGACCAAGACCACGAGGACCTTTATAAACTAATGAAAGGATCTTAAGGTCAATTCCAAAAGAGACGACAAGCAGAGACTATGGAGCTGGTGTAACGTGAGCTTTGCTCTGGTCTCCGTTAGAACTTCTTTTGGAGACCAGAGCGGAGAACGTGACAGTAATCAGTGCTGCATGTCATAAAAGCATCTGTTAAAGTCTCTGTATTAGTTTTAGGGAGGACTGGTCGCAGTCTGACAGTGTTTTTTGTGATAAAACACATCTGGGTTATATTTTTAATGTGGGGCTCAAATCTGACTGCTGAGTCCAAGATGTTTAACCTGTTCTCATGGTTTTAATGCCAGAGCTTGTGGTTGTGAACTGAGCTCGTCTGTCTGAGCTTCAGTTCCAGTGACCAGAACCACCGTTTTGTCCTGATGGAGCTGTAAAAAGTTCTCTGCCATCCACGACTTAATGTCTAAATACAGTTAAAAGAGCATCAGCTGGCCACCAGGATACACGGCGATGTACAGCTGTGTGTCGTCAGCGTAACTATGTTGTCTCCTGAGGACGATTCCAAGCGGTACCACAGATTAAACAGTGTTGGACCGGTATGGAAGCGCTGACACAGTCTTTACTCTCCGAAAAATCACATTTTTGATTTACTTTGTGGATTCTAATAAGCTCTTCCATTTCAACAGAGGGCGTTTCATAGCCAGTATAGCTGAAGCCGTTTTCATTTGAACNAGTTACACATTCTAGTTTCTGATTAATTAGTGTTAATATTAGTTGCTGTTGCACATGACTCATTAAGGTCTATTGTTATTATTTTAATTTGAATTGAATGTGTTTGTTTATCGTGTTGCTGACTTTTCAATTTCCTGTTTTATTTTGAAGTATTTCCTGTTTGGTCTGTCATGTGCGCCAAAGAGACAGTGAATTGACAGCTGCAGCAAAACGAGGCACGTGAAGCTTCTCTGTCTGTATTTTGAGCACCTGGCTGTAGTGAGAACAAGGTATTTGTTTTCTAATGTTTTATGAATTTATTTGTTAAAGAATGGGAAAGATAGTTTTGAACTGAACTTCGTTTGAAACGTTTCTGTATTCAGCTAGTTTTAAGCTAGTTTCTAATGATTAGCCACCGCGGGAATGTGATGGATTTCTCTGTGTAACTTCAGTGTTTTTGAAAGAGCTGTCCTTTATTTCTTCAGCTCTTACGGTGTTTCTGGAGATACACAATATGGAAAGGAATTGTGTTCAATCACGGAAGTGAAAGGCTGAACATAATTAAAGGCTTCATGAAACATCAGTACACCAGGCCGGGCTTTAGCTACAGCTGTAATACCACTGATGACACCTGACCTGATTTAAGTGTTGTTGTCTGATGTAGTGAAGTTGTTCACATCTATGTGGAGACCAGCTGACAGGGAACCAACCCACTGCTATCGTGCTCCACGTGATGCTGACCAGAGAGAGAAGGAACGAGATGAATGCAGTCAGGCAGGATGAAGACAGTGAAGGAGCTTCAGAAAGAAGTTCTGGTGAAAAAGCAAAGCAAATACTAAAAGTACAAGAAACGAGTTCAGCGCATGAAGAAGAGCACCGAGCCTCCATCAGCCAGCAGACAGGTGAGGCAGCTTCACGAGCAGCCTTTAGTTTCACGAGGTGTTGGTTTTTCTGGCCTCACGTCGTCCTGTGGTCCCTGTTAGAGGATGTCGTGTCTCATCGAGCCCCGAGTCCGGCACATGGAGACTAAAAAAGAAAAGTCTGGGCCACACTAGAGAAGGCTCAAAAATAAAAGTTTAGAGAAGAGTTGGTTCAAACTTTATCATTTAAAAAAGGTTGTTTTCATGAATTAATTTCATTCCTGTTGTGAAATAGTTTGGATCCGCTTTAAATGAAAAAAGGCTTTTTGTGATAGAAAACATAGCTTGTCTTCCTGTTTAGGAAATTTTGGTGAAAATATCGATTATTTGAACATATAAACAACTGTTTCTGTAAAGTCAACACGAAATAACTACCATGGATTTAAACAGCAAATTAGTTTATGTGACAGGACTCAGAGCAATAAAACTATCTTGTGCCTAAACCCTGTAAAGAAAATAAACAAGTAAATAAATAAACAAGTAAATAAATACATACATAAAGTTCCTTGATATGGACCATTTTGAAATGCTAGCACTGTGTTATTAGAAACATTGTAGAAGAAAAGGACAAAAAACAAAGTTTGTTTTGGAAAGGATTCAGTAAGCGTCTCACATGCAGACTGAAAGCTGCTGTTTGATGTCGTTCTCTTTATATTCATGTTCGTTACACAGCCTGAGGAAACTGATTTAAACTACTCCATGTTAAATCTGCTCCTATGCACCCTGTTTTATTTAAATATCACTGCCTTGCTGCATTCAAACTGAAAACTGTGACTGCAGACACAAAGGCGACTCAGCAGAACCCGATTCTGTCACTTATCACCATTATAATATTTGATCATCTGTGTGACATGTTTAATCAGCAGTCTGCAGTGTTATAATAGTAATCTGCTGATAAACGTCATTAGATCTCCAGTTTCTATTTTAACATAAAAGAGGCAGAAGGAAGATGTGGATGAAATCTAATCTGTACATTTTCTTCACAGCTAACTGGCCTCCTGGTTGCATTTCTTTGGATCAAAAGCCAAAAACAAACGGAGCATGTGAAGGTTTTCATTCTCATTGTGACATTTTCTGAGTGCAAAACAATGGATTTTATTTTTTTTTTTTTGTCAGGCAAGGAAGCTGTCCATGGTGTTTAAAAAAAAAAAGCCTTTAAGACAAGGAAGGCATTAAATATGAAAAACGAATGATAAAACATCAAACCTCTGAGCGGTTATTTAAGCATAAAATAAACCAGAGTTTAAACCAGAACGTACAGAATACAGCAGCTGCTGTGGAGGAGGAGNCAGGAAGATCCCGGGTGTCCTCACCGGGACGCCAACCGGCGACCTTCTAGCTGTGAGGCGCTAACGGTGCTAACCACCAAGACACCTGCAGCTGTTCCGTTGTCATATCGTTCTTTTGTTGGTTTTTCAATCATTTGGCTTCAGCTCTCCGTATTAAATGTTCAACTAGGAGGTGTTACACTGAATCTACCTCTAATTTCTTCTGGCGGAGAGTGTGTTCATCTCTGAATGCAGGTCCTCAAACCGTCATAAATGTGAATGTTTTCCTGCAGACCCTCAGGTGTCCACGCGAGTGTCCACAGACCTTCAGCTGCAGACACTCCGATGGTCCACCTGCTACCTCCACCACACACCTGGGACTCCTTCACTCTTCTACACTCTGTATTTAAACCAGCTCCATGTCCTCTGCCTGCTTTACGTCCCACCATTCTGGACACATTTCCAGTCTTGGATTTTGACCCGTACTTGCTTCTCTGTTTTGGAACTTGACGTGGTTGGATGGAAGCGGTGTCTCTGCTGAACTAAAGCAGTTTAAAAGACACAAGACTCAAACTGAAGAATCAGTTATCAAAGTGATTAAAACGTCACCTTAGGAAGTAATAATGGCAGCTTTACTTTCATGAGTAAACTCAGCTTATTGGTGGTAACTGTGGGGCTCTTTGTCAGAACGGAACGCAGATCAACAAACAAGTGAACCTCCTTGTGCTGGTTTTATGTCGACTTTGAGAGAGGAACATGCAAATGTCAGGATGGAAAAAATCTCTTCATGTGAAACACGTGGAAATGAGTTCAGTTGCATTTGTTGAAATATAGACTCCTTTTACAGTCGGCAGGCTTCTTAGAACCTGCTCGTTGTGAATATTTTCTGAATATTATCTATAAAACCCTTCAGCAGCAGGAGTCTGATCAGAGACACTTCTATTTCAAGGCGACTTCTCTACTGCGCATGCTCACTCGGACTCAAATTGAGTCCGCCAATCAGATGCGAGCAACGGCGCAGTTCTATTTGCATGAGCCGCGTATAAGAACAGTGTGGCGTTGCGGAAGCGGTTATAGTTTCACTGGAAGCTCATTGAAAATGCCAGAACCATCGAAGCCAGCGCCCAAGAAAGGCTCCAAGAAGGCCGCGTCCAAAGCCAGCAAGACCGGCAGGAAGAGGAGACACAAGAGAAAGGAGAGCTACGCCATCTACGTGTACAAGGTGCTGAAGCAGGTGCACCCCGACACCGGCATCTCGTCCAAGGCCATGGGCATCATGAACTCGTTCGTCAGCGACATNAGACCGACCTGCGCTTCCAGAGCTCGGCCGTCATGGCTCTGCAGGAGGCCAGCGAGGCCTACCTGGTGGGTCTGTTCGAGGACACCAACCTGTGCGCCATCCACGCCAAGAGGGTCACCATCATGCCCAAAGACATCCAGCTGGCCCGCCGCATCCGCGGAGAGAGAGCTTAGACTCTCCGGATACACGTCACACTGGAAATAACGGCTCTTTTAAGAGCCACTCACATCTGATGATCGAGCAAAGACCTCAGTGGTGGAGATGAGAAGCTGCTGCTCAGGTTCCAGGATGTCTCTTTAATCACATTTAATTCACACAAGAAAAACACGTTTCAGTTCAACTTTAAGTTTATTTCTGGAGGCTAACAGACCAATCAGCAGCTCTGGCTGGAGGTCCTCAAAGCTCATGTTTGTCATGACACATGAAATAAACCATGAAGGGTTCTGCTAGAGGAGCAGCTCTGCTCTGGTCCAATCAGCAGCAGGTCAGTGGTCGGCCAGTACGTCCAGGAGGCAGCAGCAGCACAGAGCCGCCAGACACGAGGCAGCACCACCATCTTCATCTTGGTCCTGGTGTCGCTCCACAACATACACTGGCAGAGAAGCAGATGATCAGACAGCTGGTCGTGTCCACGTTCACAGAAACAGAGTTCATTACAGACGGTTCTTTGTTCGCACTGTTTAAGGCTGATAAATGATGTTTGTAATGAAACCAGGACAGGTGCTGGTGCAAAGAGGGTTAAAGTTCTGATCATATCATCAACCAACTGGTTTTTGTGGTTCCGTAAAGATCCACATCGTGTCCCAGATCTCCCACAAAGCCTCACATTAGAAGGAAACACACCTGTGTGTTTTGGCGGCGTCACCGGGAGTCCAACTGGGCCGCTCTGGTACCCAGGCGGCACCGGTCCTGTGAGGCCCGGATGTCCGTGGTAGTAGGTGTAGTCTCCGCCGCCAGCGTAGATCTGAGGGAAGGTCTGCAGAGGAGACAGTCGCCATGGTGACGCAGAGATGATTGGTTCAGATTGATTCTCAGTAAAATTAATTAAACACGTTATCAAACACGTTTCAGTCGCGACTTCATTCTGTGACATCACTTCCTGGCTGTTGGCTGTGATTTAAGTCCTTTAACAGACTGACCTGGTTCTGGTTCTGGTTCTGGTTCTGGTTCTCTTCAACACAACGTCTCGTATTTACAGTTATTTGCTTTACGAACATGTTTCATGTTTCTGTTGTAAAGATGGAAGCAGAAGATCCTCCGTCTGCTCAGACGTTTAGAGAAAAACGTCACGAAAAACAAACGTCGTGATTTTATATCAATAAAGTTTTGATATTTGGAGAAGAAATTCAGAACCAGAAAATATTTTATCCTCAAACGTTTCCAGATCTGTAACAAGCTGGAATATTTCAGAATGAAGTCATCTCAGGAGGGTGCTGCAGTGCATGATGGGTACCTGGTAGGGGGCGCCGCCAGGGAAGGAGCTGAGAGCTGTAAGGAAACAACAGGTCACATGATCACGACATGTAAACAGCTCCAGCACTTAAACACGAAAAGTTCACCGAAGTTACCGACGGTTAACGTGAACAGTTCAGAGGAACGGCGGGAACGTTTATTCATGTAAAAATTCATTAGAATAAAATCATAATATTTTGAGGATCTTCATCAGATTTCACCGCCTTCGTTATTCATCATAATGTTCATAAAAACATTTAACACTTCAAGAGTAAAGTGTGAATATCTGCAGGCATCAGGGTTTAAGATAAAAAGCTCATATAAGAACAAATGTCTTCAAGAGAAAACAGACTCAAATGAAACGAGTTCTTCCATTTGGATCAAACGTCTGCTGGAGCCCCATCAGCTTCTGGTTCTGTCTCCTGCTTCATGCGGTTCTGGTTCCGCAGAGCTGCAGGACTTTCATGAAACATGAAGCTCAGAAGCTGGTTCAGAAGTTTGAACTGTTTTCTGCGTCACACCTGCAGTTCTCCGTCCGGCCACCAGGTGTCCTCACACGTCCTGCCACCTGACAGCCACGCCCACCTCACCTGTTCCCAGCCGTCCAATCAGCAGCGGGGTCTGCAGCGGCCATGTTGGCTGGTTGCTGCTCTTTGTTTCTGCTCATCAGCACAGATTTGACGCTTCGGCTGAAACCAAGTTTTAATTCAAACGAGCACCAACCTGGAGGGACGACGTCGGACAGGTGGGGGCGGTACGGGGGCGGGGCATCGGCGCTCATCCTGACGGTCGGCGAGGAGGCAGGTGAGAATCTGAAACACGACAAAACACTAAAACATCTCAAACAGCATCGAACTTTGTCGTTAAACTCGACGACGCCTTCGTTCGTCGCCTCGTGTCGGTAAAAACTACACATTTACGACAAAATAGTCACAGAGTTTAAAAATGCTAATTTGTGACTGAATACTGATGAACATGAAAACCTTTGTCAGCTGTTTGATGCCGAAGCGTCAGTTCATGTTCATGAGGTCAAACTCAGACGACGTGATTTTAAACTGTACGTCGACGTTTTCATGATTAGAAACATAAAAACTTCAGACTTGAACTGCTTCAGTTTGACTTCATGACCTTTTGTATGAAACGAACCGTTCAAAGCTTTTCTTTTGCTCTCAAATGGATGTGAAACTGAGAACTCTGTCCGTCTGAGGAACCGGTCTGCGTCTCCAGACAAGTTCTCTGTTCTGACCGGTTCTTGTCAAAGAGTCTAACTCTGTGGTTTAACTCCATGTTTTTGTCTGTTTCCTGCGTTCGTTCAGCGTCTGATGAACCTTCAGCCTCCGTCAGCCTCCGTCAGGCTTCGGTCAGGCTTCACGTCGTCTTGTTTAAACTCCTGAATCCACAGAATGAGCTTCAGACGCTCGAGCGACGCTGGACGAAGCTTCCTGTCTGGGTTTCATTTTGCTTCCTGATGAAGTCGTGACTCGTAATAAGTCACCTGATCGATTCACTTCAGCCACATGAAATAATCAATCGATCGATCGGCTCATGGATTATGTCGCTGAAGCTGATCGATCAGCTGAGTCGTTCATGTTTTCTGAAGCTGACACGTCACCATGACTACAGGCTCCGCCCACCTCCTGTCTAGCTACCTGGTTTCCATGACGACACAGACGGTCTGACTCCAGTTTTTCTGTCAAACACGACTTTTGTTTGTTTTGAGCAGAAACTAGTTTCCAGTTAAACCAGTAAAAAAAAAAATGAACGTCTGCCGCAAACAAACCAGAAAACGTGTTTAAACTGTGAGCAGAGATCAGCAGCATAGTGACAGGTAAACAGGT
>NW_007579475.1:142976-148513 GCF_000690725.1 Stegastes partitus | reverse complement strand
AACAGGTGTAAGGTCACGTGTTCTGATGCTGATCTTCCTTCAGATGAAATCAAACGTCTGTAAAATGCTGACATTAAGTTTATGGAGTGAGTTATAATTAAATGAGTAAAGAAACTTTAATAAAACCAGTTCAACCTTTAAGGATCAAAGTCAGCTCAGTTATTGATTATTGATCTGAATCTGGAGTTTAACGCCGTCACCAGACTCTGTTCATAAATGGTGCAGTTCGGTATTTTCCGGACCATTATTCGGTATTTTCGGTTCCTTCAGGACATTTTACAGTTCAGAGGTTTCTGCTCTCCGGTTCGGCTTCAGTGGACCTTTCCGGGACTCTTCCTCCGTCGGACTAAAAGCAGAAACAGCTGGAAACGCGTTCGGAAACGGAACCCGGAGTTTATACGAACCGGCGCTAAATGACCCGCTTTTTGAACGGAGACTGGTGGGACAGAACTTACCGTCGGCTGGGCTCTCCGCTGATCGATCACTGGCTGATTGATTGACGTATCGAGTGAGCGCGAGGAGACAGCTGTCAGAGGCACGAGGACAGGGTGACGTCACCTGTAAACAACCTGCAGCGTTTGAAGTGAAACCGGTTTAGAAACAGTTCAGAACTGTTCTGTTAATAACAGCTGATCAGAAGGATGTCGGACCTGTTCTGTTGCTCGGTTCTGTTGGACCGTCTGTTTACTTTCATTTTGTTTCTCTGCTTTACTTTTTGCATCTGCTCTGACCTCCTTCAGGGACCAGAGCAGATCTTCTTCTTCTTCTTCTTCTTCTTCTTCTTCTTCTTCAGGCCTGTGCTGATGAACTTTGAGGTGTTGGGGTGTTTGCTGGGTCTCCGGTCTGGCAGAGTGGTTGAGAAACTGCTGCAGCTCTGGAGGGAGAAGCTGACCGTGGGAGAAGAGGCTCCTCATGGATTTTGGCGAGGGGGCAGAGCCAGACCCCACAGACCCTTTCCCCACGATCCAGCTCAGGTCCCACTTCGACCAAGAAGGTCCTCTGCTGAAAGAGACAGCTTTTAACCTGCACACTGTGCACAAAAAAACTGTTTATAACACCTGTGTNTAACGAAGCAAGCCTCGATACGCGCTTCATAAAAGACTTCCTGGATTTCTCGACACACGCTCCGAAGCCTCGGCACAGTACGTCCCATCACTAGCTGGCACAGCGCCCCCACCTGACGCCACCATTTCTGCAGCCCAGTGCCTCCAGTTGACTTGTCGCCAGATTTGGTGACTTTTCAGACCCTGTTCAGAGACCAAACTAGCAAGTTGAATAGTGTTGGTCTGGGACTGCTGCTGGGCGGCACCAGAGCTCTACTGGGCCAGCTGGTTACCGAGTGGCTGTGAGATGCAACAGATGTGATTTCAGAGGAGCTTCCAGGTAACTACAGGTAATGGGTCCTCCTAATGGCCAGTGTTCAGCACTGGTTTATCATCTGGCAGTACAAACAGTATGTGAATGGAACATGTTGGAATCCCCTGGCCATATCAGGATGCGTTTTGGCGTAGTTTGGGTATATTTTCATAATCTGATCACATTTTTGAACATTCCAGGTATATATTGGCATACCCAGGGCACATTCTGGTGTGTTTCAGGTTCATTCTGGACATATTAAGGGCATGTTTTCTCACTGCTGGAGCATGTTGTGGCTTTTGTGGCCATATCTTTACATTAAATTCTCCAGTAGGCCAGCGGAGCCCCATTAGGCTACATGTGGGCTTCAGAGGTTGAGGAGAAACTCGTGACTTGTTTTGGCTGTGATAAACAGAGACTGTTGGGTTTTAATGTAATCCACACACATATGAACACTTTTGGCCAAAGACACATTTCCTGCAGTCCAAATGGAATAAAAATAAGGAACTGGTGCATAATTGGATTTGAACTGGTTTAACACTGAAGCGGTGGTGGGGGTCAGCAGGGTGGCATCCTGGGACACCCTCACTTTTAAAACCGTTGCTTCGTCCCTCACTGCTGGCTTTTCCTATTTCCACTGCTGATTTATTGAAAATATACAGATGTTTTTAGGTGACGTGCAGGAGAGAAAGCTGTCCATGTGAACATCGTGGCTCCAGTTTGTCCAGCTCATCATTACGCTGTAGTCTGTGTTTGCATTGTTCTGAGATACAGTTGTCATGATTCTTTTCATAGATAAATTCCAGCCATAGACTGCACATCAAATGTCTGAGTCATAAACAGAAACAATCTGGGTAAATGGTGAACACAAAGCATGAGGAGGACAGCATTAGTGTCTGAGGTGATGACTCGTAGCGGTTAGAAATGTCCCGGACAATCATGTCAGGGAAAGAGTGGGAGCCCTGTAAATACATATTTGAAATATGTATGATGTGTTAAATCTGAAGTTTAAAGTTTGTTTAAATTTCCGATGCTGACATTGCCGCTTTCCACCTTTTCTCCCAGAGTTCAGCAAGAAGTCAAAAAGACACCATTAGTGATATAAAAGGATTTTGTGAGTTGATATCCAAGTGAGCGTAGTTAAGCGACGTGTCCACAAACCTTCAGGAGTTCTGCTCCTCTGTCCAGGCCCTCGAGGGCAACTGTTGGGAACTTGAAGGATAATGATCAAAGCCTGTGTCTTGTGTCTGTTGTGCATTTAATGGTCAACGTGGGATTTATCCAGTGACGTTGAACCCTGGCAGCTCTTTGCCTTGACCGGCCCTGAATGTTGAGGTCCAGATGCTCGATGGTGCAGAAGACCAACCAGCTGTAACACCAGAACCACACTGACCCAACGACGGGTTGATCAGATGTGAAGCCTGAGAAGGCTTCGGCTGTTTGCTGTCACGTTGAACCAGCAGAGAAATGAACCCAGAATCAGTAGAAAGCTGCCGCCAGTGTAGCTGAGTAAATATTTTGCTATTTTATTTCTGTGAACTGTCTCAAAACTTACTGTTACCTTCTCTGTCCAAAAAAAGGCTACTTCTGTGCACTGTTAATGTACTGACGACAGCTTTGTAAATAGTTAGTTCTGCATAACCTGTTGTAGCAAGAGGGGCATTAATTCTGTAGCGGTAAGACGCGTTGGGACGCTCTCTCCGACTGTTTCAAGCGAGCGAGTATAAAAGTTATAAAATATGTTTTAAACTGCATTGTAGCTGCACAGGTCTAACAAAAAAGGCCACGCTTCATACTGATGTCAACGGAGGTTTATTCTTAATTCTTCTCTTCGGGAAACACCGCGTAACACCGTGAAAACTAGACACAATAAACAAATGCACATTAAAAAAAACAGACATTTGTGGATCTTTTAGTCTCTAAATCATACCACATTATACATGAAATATAAACCAAAGATAATTACGGTTTGCGCCTCTTAAACCACATGCAGAATGGCAATAACTTCTATTAACTGTCCATGCCGATTGTGACCCACAATGCTGCTCTCTTAACCTTACTAAAAGTTAGTCATGTGACCTGACTTGTCAAAATAAAACTCTGACACAGCGTACCCAACTTCTGAACTAAACTGGACCTTAAAGCGATCTATTTTTTAACAATCTGTTACATTCTTCATCTCAGTTCTCCATTATATATGAACAGCAACACAATGAACTGACAATCAAACACAAACCAAACACACACCACAATCTGTCTCTTAGACAGCTACAAGCATAAAACCATAGCGCGGACTTATTATGAGTCTGTATATGATTTTTGCAGTGGCTTTTGTTTGACAAAAGTGACATTAACTATGTTAAAGTCGTCGGAGATTTCACTGACTGCAGATGAGAGAGCGCGCTGTGGCCTGAATGTGGGACGAGCCTCTTACTGCATCGCAGAAAATAAAAGAACTGGTCCTGAATCCCGTCTGAGTGTCTGCCTCCATGTGTACCAGTGTCCATCTGCAGTCTGTTACACAGCAGACGCCGTGCGTCATCAATCTAACACGTCTATATCCTGTTTGTAGCTGTGTTCTATTATAATTGGGTTTTCTATGTTCATTTTACACTGTGGGACCTCAGAGTATTGCAATTACAGTTCTCTGTATGTTGTACATATGGAAACACAGACAATAAAGCTGACTGACTTTATACATATATATATATACACATATATATATATATATATATATATGTGTGTGTGTGTGTGTGTGTGTGTATATATATATATATATATATANGGAGCGATCTCCATCATTAACCCTGCTGTGTCCAACCAGTGCCCTTTTTGTAGCATGAGGGAAACAACCTTTCACATTTTTAGTGACTGAAAGGCTCTCAGCGTTCTTCACAGTTTTAACTTGTGTTTTTAAGCGTTTTAACCACTAAACTTATTTATGGGGCGGGGTACAACAAGACAAACAAGAAAATGTGGCACCTTTTAAATTTTATTGTTGGAGAAGCGAAGACATTTTACATCTCGAGGAGAAACAAAATACAAGAGCAGTCAAATGTTGATGCAGCCACAGTGTGGCGCTGTAACCTCCTGCAGGCTCAGACTGGAGACCTGGATAGCTGTTCTGACATCTGGTGCTACAAGAATATTTTATGTGCTGTTTTAAATGATGAACTGGTTTTTACTGACATGTTAAGAGAGTGATTGATTTATCTATTTATTTATCTATCTATCTATCTATCTATCTATCTATCTATCTATCTATCTATCTATCTATCTATCTGTTTGTTTGTTTGTTTGTTTGTTTGTTTGTTTGTTTGTTTGTTTGTTTGTGGTACTTTTATAAATATTGATAAATCTGTTTTCATGTGAAAACCATGTACATTTTTAACAGTGCACACCGAAATAAAGTGTGGTTATAAAAATTTTAAAAAATCATCTTCTTCTTCTTCTTCTTCTTCTGTCTGCAGCAGCTTGTCCTTCCATGATGGACCTCCATGCCAATGACCTTCTTCCAGATGTGTTCCTGGATCCAGCTGTCTCCTGATGGCGGCTCTGATGTTCACTCGTCCTCATCGTGTCCGGTCTCAGGATGCAGAACTTGTGGTGAAACCCTCCGTGGAAAGGAGCTTCCTGGTTCTGATGTCAGTGGCGTCCATCTCCTCCTAAGGATGGAGGTGTCAGTAGATGGATGGATGGATGGATGGATGGATGGATGGATGGATGGATGGATGGATGGATGGATGGATGGATGGATGCAGAATCCATCTCTTACAACCAGAGTGACCTCACAGGTCCAAACTCCAGCTCTTCTGCTTACACCAGTGATGGTCTCCTTCTTCTCCAGACCTCTTCGGTGTTGTTCTGCTGAAGGATCTTCTCCAACTTCCTCCTGGATCTTTCCTCGGCCCGTCTGATCTCCACCTTCAGCTGGACCTGGGTTAGGGTCCTCACCTCGTCCTGCTGCCGGCTCTTCTTGCCTTCGAGGAGGACTTGATGTCTTGAGCTGCCCTCAGCTTGTTGGTCCATGATGCACTCTGTGGTCTGCCAGCGTCCTCCACAGTTCCTGCCAGTCGTGGTCCTGACGTCCTTCACATGTGATCATAGACTTCCATTCAAGACAAGACAGAATCCACAACAGTCCCTCGAATAAGAAATAAGAATAAATTCATGAGAAATCA
>NW_007579475.1:134858-141921 GCF_000690725.1 Stegastes partitus | reverse complement strand
GTGTGTGTGTGTGTGTGTGTGTAACCTGGAGTTCTGGTTTATTTATAATCAGTTTTCACATCAACGTAAAACACAAAATGTAAAAGTAAGAAAACACTTTATTATGAAACCGTAAATAGAAAAAACCACAAAGGAAATAAATGGAACTGAAACAATGAGAGGAACAAAACGATGACGGACCAGAACCGGCAGCACTGGGCAGAGGGTGTAAAGGAGCCTGAGGACCAGAACCAGAGTTTAACGGGTTTATTTGGTTAGTTTATACATGACATCATTCGTTGGTTTGTGCCAAAGTTTTCACTGCAGAACCAGAACCAGAACCACGGCGGCGGTTCTTCTGTTTCATCACATCGCTGAGCGCCGCAGGTTCCTGCTGACACTAAACACACCACGGCTCCTAGCTACAGCAGCTCAGCCAATCAGGAGGCAGCTGTGGGCGGGGCTTTGTTGGACCGCCTAGTGTACACGCAGCAGCACAGAGAACATACGTGTTCACGTTTACGTGTTTACATCCCAACATACAAACTGCTGCATCATGTTTGTGAACGCCTGTAACCATGACAACCGCTCACATCAGCCGCCCTGTCACATGACAGGAAGCAGGCGAGTCCGTGTGTTTAGCGTGCTGCGGCCCTCCGGTGGTCAGAATGTGTCGGTGCAGCGTTCATGCGTCTCTACGTAGGAAGCTGAAGCGGGACAGACGGGATGAGGAGGCGCTCCTCGCTACGCCGGGCGCTACGCCGGGCGCTACGCCGGGCGCTACGGTGCTGCGTTTCACGAATCAGATGCACGGATCGCTCTATTTAATAATAACTAATGTTGAACTTCCCTCCTGCTGGGAACGTGCGGTTCGGTCCGACTGTCCTGAGCTGGTGCCTTCAGTGACAGTTTGACTCAGCTGCTGCTGATGGTGACAGAGAACTGACGAGGTATTGATCGATCGGTTCTGGATCAGTCTTGTGGACGGTGTCAGGTCCGGCAGCCTGCTCACATTCATGCTGTTCACCTCAGCAGCACCAACAGGTGAGACTGACATCATGACGGCGAGCTCCTCGGTGGGCGTCGGCCTCGGTGTTGCTGGTGATGTCAATCAGCTGGTCGGACCACCAGAGCCAATCAGACGCTGTCCTGAGCAGCACCTGTGAGTCTGGCTCCGGTGGCCCCGCCCCCCTTTAGGAGGTGGCGGCCTGTTTGTTGCGGAACGTTTCAAAGAACGCCATCATGCCCTTCCTCACGCCGCCGCCGTTGCCCTTCGCCATCCTGGACGCCATCATGGCAGAGCCGCCGCCGCTGCCGCTGCCACCACCGTGGAGGCCGGACGAGAGGGGCAGGAAGCCGGCGGCGTCCATGGAGTTGGCCCGTTTGACCTTTGAGGGGGCCGCACGCCACGATTTGATCCTCGGAGGCGGAGTCTGAGCCACCAAACACTTCTGGTACTGAACCTGTTCATCCAGCAGATTAAATCATCGTTAATGGAAACAAAGTGTCTGGAGCTGATCGGATCAATCAGATGATTAATGAAGATCCATGAACAAACGGAACGGACCAGAACATCACATGACTTCTAGAAATCACCTTTTTTAAGCTATTAAATAAATTGTATTTTACATTTTCTGTTCAGCGAAAACAATCATCACATAAACTTTCAAAACTATTTTCTTTTTTTTATTATAGTTTTGTTTTGTTTTGTTTTGTCTTCTGTGTGTTTTTTGCATCTTTAACGTTTTCTTTACGTTCTCATATACACCTGAATGTCGCCCTCACCTGGCCGGAGCTCAGGTGTGAATGTGTTCTACCTGTCGGTGTTAGTTCCTCACCATGCACGCCGCCTGCACGGCCTCCGACAGGATTCCTGCGTCCGGCTCGCACCAGAACACGTGACACTCAAACCGCTGCGTTCCACCGTCGACGATCACGGCGAAGGTGTGGCTGTCGTGGCCGACGCCCAGGAAGGTGAGGAAGCGCACCTGACACTCCCAGAAGGGCTCGTCGCCGTCCTGCGAGGACAAGAGCAGGTGATCAAACATGGCGGCAGCGGCATTGACCTCTGATCTGCGGCCGGCGGCGAGGACAGTACCTCTCCCTTCCACAGCGACAGCACGTTGTCGGTGACGTGGATCACCGCCGGCTCCCAGTCGTCGCGGTCCGTCGAGTTCATGATGCTTTCGATGGCTCGGTTCAGGACCTCCATACCTGCAACACAGCACACCTGCACCTGAACACCTGCTGGTCACCGTCAGACACGTTGACGTCTCTCCTTTCACTAAGTGCTCTCTGTAAACTGATGCAGAAGGATGCTAATGCTACATGGGCTAGCATACCAGCATGAAACCTGAGTGGTTTGAATCTTCAGTTAAAGAAACACGACGTAGAGCTTCAGAAAAAACAGCAAAACGTAGATGTTAAGCCGTAACTCTGTGAAGCCTCGAACCGTAGACACATGTAGCCGCTAAAGATGCTACATCCACTGATGTGTCTGAGCTAGCATGTTTAAAGAGAGGTTAGCGGGCTTGCATGTTAGCTATTGGGAGGTTGTGTATTATCCAGCGTTAACTTGTTTTATAGATATTGTTAGCTTGTATGATAGTGAATGTTAGCATGTATGTTAGCCAGTGGTACCTTGCATGCTAGCTGGTGATAGTGTGTTTGTGTGTACATTAGCCAGTCTTGGCTTGTATTTTAGATTGCTAGAGGTGCTAGAGGTGGCTTGTATGTTAGCTGTTGTTTGTTTGTATGTTAGCTCATGTTAGCATGTGTGTTAGTTAGTGTTAGCATCTATGTTAGCCAGCAGTGGCTTGTGTGTTAGTATGTATGCTAGCTAGCGGTAGCTTGTAAGCTAGCATGTTTGTTAGGTATGATAGCATATATATTGGCTAGTGTTAGTTCCGTGTTAGCCAGTATTAGCATGTATGTTAGCTATTGGTAACTTGTATGTCAGCTAGTGGAAGTTTGTGTATCAAGTAGTGTTAGCTCTGTGTTAGCTAGTGTTAGCATGTGTGTTAGAGTGTATGTTAGCTATTTTAACTTCTATCTTTTGTTAGCTTTTCTGTTAGCTAGTTTTAGCCCCTTTACTGTTAACTAGCCTCAGTGTGAGACACAGCTAAGGTAATTAGCATGCTAAAACATTAAGTTGTTGCCGCCTTGTCTGCAGCTCTGTTCAGTTCTCACGATCAAAATAAACCACATCAAGCTTTGTCTAAATTTAACTCATATGTTCAATAAACCAACACTGTGATTGGTTGGGCATCAATAACATGCTGTAGGTGGTTCTCCTACCCATGGCTCTGGACACCGGCAGATTCCCGATATACTGGACCTCAAACTTCTGGACCTGCTGCCGGACCGCTTCCAGGAACTCCACTGAAACAACAGCGGGGTGTCACAAGCAGGGAACCAATCACAGAGCAGCGTTTGACCTGAGAGAACTCACCTTGTCGGGGCAGGTCTTCAGGTGAGATGCTCTCCATGGTGAGAGAGCGAGACGGCCTCATCAGCGCCTTGTCCGACATCATCTGCTCTCAGAAAGATGAGAACGTTTCACAGCCTTCATTCAGAAAACACCTCAGAAATAAGTGTCTGAGTTTCACCCACTGTGCTGCAGCGCCCCCTGCTGTCTGCTGAACACATGAACCCCAACTAAAGTCCAGCGAGAGCATATAGACAAAATGTAAAAGTTCACAATAAAAAAAATGACACGGCAGTCATAGAAATCTTGAGGGAAAAAGAGACATTATGAATACATAGATAGATAGATAGATAGATGGATAGACAGATTGATCGATCTTCACAGTGAACTATTCATCAGTAATTTATGTTAATAATAAAAATGTAAAGAAAAACTGTTTTTGTATTTAAAACAATGACAAATGACATCATTTGACGGGAAGCTAGCGCCATAACTCCACAAACCTTTGAGCACATTTCGTGAAGCGCCGACGCGATGGCTTTAGCCGGAGCGTCGCAGCGAAACACGTGACACTTGAGCACACAGCTGTCCTTATCGCCCGCCACGAAGGCAAAGTCCCTGAAGGCAACACACACACACACACACACACACACACACAAGCGATCAGCAGCTGAAATCAATAAACGCCGCTGAGGTGCAGAAGAGCCTGTGAGGTGTCAGTGATCAGAGTGGAGCCGGTTACCTGTCCCTGCAGGTGTGAGGGGGCGTGGCAAAGAAACAGAGAGTGACACAGGGTTAGTGGACCTGACAGGTAGACAGGAGGAAAGGTGAGTTCAGCATGTCGGCATGCAGTGCTGTCACACATTAGCCTAGCTTAGCACTAAGACTGCAAGCAGAGGGAAACTGTTAGCTTAGCTTAGCACAAAAACTAGAAACAGAGGGAAACTATTAGCTTAGCTTAGCACAAAAACTAGAAACAGAGGGAAACTATTAGCTTAGCTTAGCACAAAAACTAGAAACAGAGGGAAACTATTAGCTTAGCACAAAGACTAGAAACAGAGAAGCAATTAGCTTAGCTTAGCTCAAAAACTGCAAGCAAAGGGAAACAATTAGCTCATCTTAGCACAAAGACTGCAAGCAGAGAGAAACTGTTAGCCTAGCTTAGCACAAAAACTAGAAGCAGGGGGAAACAATTAGGTAGCTTAGCACAAAGACTGCAAGCAAAAGGAAACCCTTAGCCTAGCTTAGCACAAAAACTAGAAGCAGGGGGAAACAATTAGGTAGCTTAGCACAAAGACTGCAAGCAAAAGGAAACCCTTAGCCTAGCTTAGCACAAAAACTAGAAACAGAAGTAAACAGTTAGCTTAGCTTAGCACAAAGACTTGAAGCAGGGGGAAACTGGTAGCCTAGCTTAGCACAAAGACTACAAGCAGGGGGGGAACTGTTAGCCTAGCTTAGCACAAAGACTGCAAGCTGAGAGAAACTTTATTGTCAAGCCAGCTGCTCTCTGATTGGCTCACCTGCCGTTGTTGCAACCCACCCCCCAGACACGGATGTTGATGATTGGCTGGCAGTGGAGGGGGGTGTGGTCTAAAGGGTCCAACAGGGTCAAAGTGTCTTTCTTCAGAACCAGCTTCATCTCCCGACCCTGCAGACAGACAGACAGACAGACAGACGGCGTCAGCGTGAGCAGCTCGGTTCTGGACGGCGCCTGGCTCCGGTCTCACCTCCCCCCAGGCTCCCAGCCGGTCCCTCTGCTCGGGGCTGCTGCAGTGAGACAGCTGCTGGATGACGTTGCTGACCGCCAGGCTGCTGCGCCCTGGAGACAGATCCTCCTCCTCCACCTGCAGCCAGCCCAGAGAGCGCACCGCGAAGCACTGCCGGACGAAACCAGGACAACGGCACAGATTAGAGCAGATTAGAGCTGAGTGAGAGTGGTGGAGAGCAGGAGAGAGATTAGAGAGATTAGAGCTGCAGCAGATGAACTCTGCTTCATGTTCTGGTGGGATTGAGCTTCTACACTGAGCCGTCCTGCATCGCTCTGCTCACGGCAGCAAACCGTCTCAGAGACGCTTCATCACAGCTGCTTCAGCCGCCTGTTGTCCTCAAACATCCATCAGAGACACCAGAACACTCAGAACCAGAACACTCAGAACCAGAACACTCAGAACCAGAACACTCAGAACCAGAACACTCAGAACCAGAACACTCAGAAACACAACGTCTGTATGAACACACAGAATCTGAGGTGGAGCGACTCGTCTGTGACGTGAAACATCAGAAACATGAACCAGCACTCAGTCCACTGACTTGTCAGTTCAACGATCAGCAGATCAACCCTGTGAGCTCCAGAACCTGCCGACAGGACGCCGTCGCTGAACCGTTCATCTGTGATGTGAGGTGACATCAAGAAAAAACACCAAATAAAAGCAGCATGGATCAGAACCAGAGAACAGAGCAGCCAGATGCAGGAGATACGTTCAGCATGGAGGAACATCTTTCTACAGCTGATGAGCAGAGAGAAGAAGGCTGGAGACATGGAGATGGTTCAACATGTGCAGGACGAGGAGACCACATGAGCTCCAGTGATGGAAACATGTTGGTTCCTGGTTTTTTACACTTTGTGACACTAGAACTCCACGGTTCTGCTGACAGGAGACGTCTCTGGTTTCTCTCTCCTTCTTCATGTTCTGGTTCCACAGAGCTGCAGGACTTGATATTGAAACATGAACCTCAGTGAACCACAAAGCAGAAACACCCAGGAAGTGTTCTGGGTTCAGAGGGTTGAACAAGCTGCACCTTTCTAACTTCAGGCTGATTTCTGAGTTTTCTTTTTTGCTCCAAGTCCTTGTTCAGCTGCAGCTGTGAAACTGTGCTGTTTAAAATGATGCTTCACAGCATTTCACCACCAGGAGGCGCCGCTGCCACTGTCAGCTTTTACAACAACGAACTGAATGTTGGAATATGAAGCCAGTTCAACAGATCCAGACTTCCTCTGTGTAGCAGCTCCACAGGAACTGAAGCTCCAGCAGAGATCTCAAGTATCATGAAGGAGGTTCAACTTCCTGCTTCAGACTCTGTTCTCATGAAAGGAGGCGTGAACGCGTCACGTGACTCTTCTTCTGACTGAATGAATCGATGTTGTTGTTTACCTTTGTGTCAGGGTCGTCGTTGCTCACATCGTCTTCATGCCACGATGACCTGAAAGAGAAAACACCGTCAGAACGTTTCTACACCGTCAGCTCGGTTCTACACCGTGAGGACGTTTTTACACCGTCAGGACGTTTCTACACCGTCAGGACGTTTCTACTCCGTCAGAACGTTTCTACACCATCAGCTCGGTTCTACACCGTCAGCACGTTTCTACACCATCAGAACGTTTCTACACCTTCAGAACGTTTCTACACCATGAGGACGTTTCTACACCGTGAAGACGTTTCTACACCGTCAGAACGTTTCTACACCATGAGGACGTTTCTACACCATCAGGACGTTTCTACACCGTCAGCACGTTTCTACACCGTCAGGACGTTTCTACACCGTGAGGACGTTTCTACACCGTGAAGACGTTTCTACACCGTCAGAACGTTTCTACACCGTCAGAACGTTTCTACACCATGAGGACGTTTCTACACCGTGAGGACGTTTCTACACCGT
>NW_007579475.1:128012-133495 GCF_000690725.1 Stegastes partitus | reverse complement strand
ACAGTTTGATCTCAGGTTTCAGGCTAACCCTGTTTCGAGGGTTTGGTATTTATGGGGCAGCCTGTGTCTTACCTGTCCTCCGGTGGTCCATCTGTCTCCTTGTCGGTGCTCTGCTCTGCAGGTTCCTCCTGCTGACACCACAGAAGAAGAACCTGAGCTTACTGGGCTCAGAGGGTTGACCTGACTAACTGGGCCCAGTCCAGCAGCTCTGCCTGTCCTCACCTGAGTGTCCAGCGGCTGTGGCGTCCCCGTAAGGCGCGGGTGCTGCCACTGGGTGGTGCCGGTGGGAACGTGCCAGTAGTACGTTCCTGTGGAGTCTTTGATGGTTCTCCAGCCGGAGGGAAGATCCGGGTCCAGTAGCAGGTTTTGGTCAGTCCAGATGTTGTCTGCAGGGACACAAACAGTCAGTCACTGTTTCAAAGGGCTTTACAGCCAAAGGTAAAGAATACATACATATATACAATTTGTAAAAGACAAAATGAAAACTTCATGTAAAGAACAGGACGAAGGCGTTTTAAAGTTTCCCAACTTATTGATGAGAATAGCAGAAAAAGACAAAAGATAGAAACCCACAGAGCCGACAATAAACTGAATTAAACTGACGTGAATAAGAGCACAGGCTGGACCTTCATCAACAAGCTCCAGCTTCACGTTTGACTCTCAGTGTGAAGAGAAATCATCAGAAGATGGTGACGCTCGCTCAGACTCTGTCACGTATGCGAGCAGATGTCTCGGTGTTCTGGGACACACTCAGTCTCTTCCTGACATGCATGTGTAGTCATGTGGATGCTGAACTCTGGATGTAAACCTGTAACCATCACCTCACATTTCACACCAGCTTTGTGCTCCCCTTCCACTGCCTGAGGTTTTCACGATCCACTTCAATCCACTTCACTTTGACAAACAAGCAAACAGCATCTGATCAGCCAGACGTTCTGTCCTGCTCAACGTCAGATGAAGATTTACGCAGGAGGATGAAGAGAAGCTTCTGTTACCGACGTCATAAACAGCATCTCAGTTTGGTGTCTGTTGATTTATTATTAGCATCACACGGTGTCTCGGTGGTTAGAAGGTCGCCGGTTGGCGTCCCGGTGAGGACACCCGGGATCTTTCTGCGTGGAGTCTCCATGTTCTCCCCGTGCAGCGTGGGTTCTCTCCGGGTTCTCCGGCTTCCTCCCACAGTCCAGAAACATGCTGAGGTTAATTGGTGATTGTAAATTGTCCGTAGGTGTGAATGTGAGTGTGCTTGGTTGTCTGTCTCTAAGTGTAGCCCTGTGATAGACTGGTTACCTGTCCAGGTGAACCTGCCTTCACCCTGAGTCAGCTGGGATAGACTCCAGCCCCCCCATGACTCTCGCTGCATCTTCTCCAAAGTCGTGACAGTGAATAGTTTTGGTGAAACATTTGCAGGAAGAGGAGAGTTTTGATTAAATGAATGATTCCCTGAACAAACGAGCCGCCAGGTTTCTACCAGCAGTGACTCATTAAACGTCCAGTTTTCATGTCTGACGAATGCAGAGTAAAGCATGAAGCAGCTTCTCTTCAGTACTGAGAGCATCCGGCTGGACTCTGGTTTGTTCATGTCGTACTAACACTCCGACTATGTGCAGCTTCAGCTCGTCTTCAGACAGATGCCATCCACTGATTTCAGCTTTAACTCTTGACTTTCATCACAGATGTTTACTTTAGATGCTTCCACTGATCAGACTGGTCGTCCTCTCCAAACAAAACCACCGACGTTTAAACGCGTTTACTTTTAGGTTTCAGCGAGAACGCTTCAGCGAGCTCCAGGAAAGGTCTGCTGTTTGTTCTCAAGTCTGCTTCATTCAGGAAGCTGCCTCCATTCAAACGTCCTTCAACTTTATTAACAGCTCAAACGTCCAGCGGACAGACAGGTGACAGCTGTGAGCAGCTTCGTCCAATCAGCTGCTGGTCTGAGGAGCTCAGAGACGAGCTGATTGGTGGACAGGCGTCAGTCATTCAGCTGCATCTGAACAGTCTGCTGATCATCAGGTCACATATTGATCAGCTCAACCATGTCAGCGGTCACATGATGGAGGGAGATCAATGCTCTCTCTGCTCTGACTCTGCAGCAGAAGGTCACTTTAGCCGCCGGCCGGCCGGTCGGTCGGCGCTGACACATTAAAACTACGTGCCCTCAATCATTTCAGTAACCTTCACCGACAGCATCGTGCTGCTTTCCTTCATCACACTCATGCAGTCTTTCATATCGGACTAGAACTCGATGCGTACACACTGACACTGATATTGATTATATATCAGCTAACAGCAGCGCTATGACGCGACCTTGATGCTGCCTCTGGGGCTTCTATCCTGTATTCAGTCAAACTGTCCCTTTAAAAGCAGCACAGCTGTGTGTGAGCAGCTGCTGTCTGCAGACGATCACTGACGTTCAGACAAACCCGACGGATCTCTGATGCTGAAGGAGAACCTGGAATCAGGCATCTGACGTCACAGATGATGATATCCTCACAACGTGGAAGTCACACTGACTCTACAGACTTTATGTCTTTGTGTTGTTGAGAGTTCAGACTGGGCCGAGTTATGACGTCTGCCTGGCAGACACTGAGCAGGGCAGCAAAGCTCCATGTCTGTAAACAGGATTCTAAGCACAAGCGTTTGCATCTCTTCCACCGACTGCTTGCTTTGCTCCGGCTCATCTTTATTAGCTGCTAACATTGTTGGTGTATCGCTGACATGAAACAGAGTGATCAGAGGTCAAACCACTGTACAGGAACAGAGGAAACTGAAGAGGCTCTGAATTATTAATAAAGCCTTAGAGACGCAAAACGCTGAATCGGCTGATCAAAAGATAACAGAATGACCGGAATGAGGGTCGGCGCAGACTGACCAGCAGAACAAACTCCAGTCAGCAGCTGTGGAACTGAAATCATCTGTTTTTTCTATTTAGGGAAACTTAAAATTCTTCATTTATCACAAATTTATCAGATATCGTCACTTCTGTGCAACAAACATCTGGTTTTATTTTAGTTCCCATCGAGCACATTTGTTTTGCAGGTAATTAAAAGAACAAACCTCCTGTTAGTTTGTTCGTGTCTGAAATTCAAATCAACAGCTGAAGGCATGAAATGTCAGAAAACAGAAATCAGCAGGTCACATATTCACTGTGCTTTTCATGAGTCCGTGAACAAAACATGTGGAGAAAGATTAAAAAGATGGATAAAACTTTATTGATCTCTTTGGTAAAAACGTCAGGGAAATTGTTGATGTTGTATTTAATATGAAAGAAAACATTTTAGAATCTTCTACCAGAGAAGTTTTCCAGTTCAATGATGTGTGCTCTATCCTGTTCAGCACCGACTCCCTCAAAATTCATATTCATTTATGTCAACAACATAGAATTTAACAAACAGCTCTAGTTTCACTGAAATGATAGCGGCTGCTAGCAGAATCTATTCGCTGTAGCTTTCAAGCTAATTAAGCTAGCATTAGCATTGTGAGTTTACTGAGAACTTTCCCACCAACTGACTATTTTAAACCACAATCATGTGAAAGACTCAGAAATGTGCAGCCAGTTGCTACCTGATATATTAGCATGTGAAGCTAAAATGAATCAAGGCTTGGAGTCATGCTAAAGTTAGAGGTCATGCTATCATGTTTACAGACGGAAACTTAAACTTCAAAATATCCAAAAAGACCCAGAAAACCCAAGGATCTGTGGATTCATTCTGTTTATGTATATGTTCATTATGATTCTGCTTTAGGTTTGTTTTGTGTTATCTTGTTCTATTTGTACAAGTGAAGCTGACACTAACAAGCCTCAGGTCATGATGTCATGCCAACACACTAAATCTAAAGCTAATCGGCTCGAGGTCGTGACATGATGCTAACAGACTAAAGCTAGCAGGTCCCTGATCATGAGAACCTGCTAACAGACTGACCCTCAGACCTCTTTGTTCTCTGCTCCATGTCGATGTGACACACCACCGCGATCAAGACCGCAGTCATACATGCTAACATGTAAAACCCCAGCAGGTCTGACGTGTGGGCCCGGCTGCAGCTCCACAGCAGCTCAGTAAACAACAGTAAACAACAGTAAACAACAGTAAACACCAGCCAGAGGACGGTCCTCATAAGGCTGGTGGGCCACAGGGACCCCAGCACGTCTGTTTGTGTGAATGTGTGTCATACCGTCATAGTTGACTATGATGATGGCCAACATGTAATCCTTCCCCATCATGGCTCCGCCCACCGACGCGTGTTCCAATCAGCTGATCACACACACACACACACACACACACACACACACAGAGTTCAGGCCTAGAGGACGTTACAGCCTCCTGCCCGTCTGTCTCTCCTCCGTCTGTCTGTCTGTGTCTCTCGTCCCTCCGTCTGTCTCTCTCTCAGACGACACCATCAGCCTTCTTCTTCTTCTTCTTCTCTGTTTCCTGCCGTCCTCGTCCTCTCTGCTCTCCGTCTGATGAAGGATGCTGTTTTCCTCCTCCTCCTGCTGATGTCATCACTCCCTCCCTCTCTGCTCGCTCGCCCTTCACTGTAAAACATCACATGAAACAACCGGCACTGTAAAAACACGCCACTGTCACGTATGTTCATCCACTGATGGCTTCACCTAATGGCAGAGGGGAAGCCACTGTCAGTCAGACATGACTCAATGAAAATGATCATACAAGAACCAATCAGGAAGCGCTGAATGCTCAAACCCTCATTCAGCAGGAGCAGAAGCTGTTCTAGGATTAAACATGTGTCTTCATACCTGAGATATCCAAAGAAATCCAGTGTTGTGATTCATATTTGTAGCCTTGCTTTAAAGTGACGATGGACATGTCAATAAAAAGATCAAGAACACATGACTCAGCAGCATGTAAATAACCCGCAGTCAAACACTGAGAAACATGCTTACTGATGCTAAAGCTAAAAGGTCCCAAGTCATGATACCATGCTAACAGACTGAAGCTAAAGCTAACAGATCCCGGGTCATGATATCATGCTAACAGGTCCCATGTCACAATATCATGCTAACAGACTGCAGCTAAAGCTAACGGGTCCCAAGTCATGATATTACTCTAACAGTCTGCAGCTAACGCTAACAGGTCCCAAGTCATGATGTCATGCTAACAGACTGAAGCTAAAGCTAGCAAGTCCCAGGACATGATATCACGCTTGCAGACTGCAGCTAAAGCTAACAGGTCTCAGGTCATGATATTATGCTAACAGACTGAAGCTAAAGCTAATAAGACCCAGGTCATGATATCACAATAATAGACTGATGCTAAAGCTAACAGGGCCCAGGTCATGATATCACGCTAACAGACTAGAGCTAAAGCTAGCATGTTCCAGGTCATGATATCATGCTAACAGACTGAAGCTAAAGCTAGCAAGTCCTGGGTCATGTCATCATGCTAATAGACTGAAGCTAAAGCTTACAGGTCCCAGGTCATGATAGCCTGCTAAGAGACTGATGCTAAAGCTAAAAAGTCCTG
>NW_007579475.1:122842-127707 GCF_000690725.1 Stegastes partitus | reverse complement strand
GGTCATGATATCACATCTACGACTAAAACTCATAATACTACAACTACTAGTATTCCTACTTCTCCCACTGTTGCTATTACTACTACTTCTAGTACTACTACTACTACTCTTAGGACATTAGCAGGGCCATTTGGAATGAGATCAAAGCTGCAACACTTTCAGGTTGAATCATGTTGGACGTTTTTAGTCAAATAAACAGACATCCATCTTATCCGTGGCTCCACAGAGGACCTGACTTTATCTCGTCAGCGTCCCAGTGAGCAGCTGACCTCAGAGCAGCTCCTCATCCTGCAGCTCGTTTCATTTATTACACCTTAAATTCAACACAAGCTCGTTTAGTTGTTTTAACCTGGCTCTCTGCTGACGTCATCGTTGTTGTGACACAGTGGCCACGTGTCCCGGAAACGTTTAAAGGACCGAGCGCGTGAAGCTCGACAACAGCGCAGGAAGCGCAGCCATTTCTTGTTCCAAAAATAAAAGCCTGCATGAGTTTATCATCACTATGAAGCGATAAGCAGCGTTTTCCTTCATCCAGACAATTAAAACAGTTCGTCTTTATTTTTATCAAGCTGTGAGGCTGATTAACGCGATGCTAATGTTTAGCTAAGTTATTAAACCGATTAATTTAAGGAATAACTATTCCCGTTGTGTTGTTAAACCTTTCAGTCAGAGTTTGTTTTCTCTGAATGTGAACACCTCAGTGGAGTCGACGCACCGTAAATATCAAACTGTACAACATCATAACATCAACAGAAAACTATGTGTGTTGCTCTGTGTGATGCTGAACGACAGTGTTCTGTGAAAACGTTTATTAAACGTATAATAAATAAAAAGAAAACCCAGGATCCCGCTGGTTGAACTTTGAAAGCGGGACCTTGTTAAATGTGGTGAACTTGACGCTCAGTGAAACTTCCTGCTCACGGCTGCACTTTTCCATCAGTTTAATTCACCGTCAAGTTCAGCAAAAGTGCACCTGAAGCCCTCAGTGCTGCTTTAAGTCTTCAGCTTAGCTTAGCACTTAGCTTAGCAGTTAGCTTAGCCTAGCCTAGCGCCCTCCCGGGAAGAAGAAGCGGCTGTTAGTTGACGTCCAACATGGAGGACATGTACATCAAACCCGGTGAGTTCGCTTCAGCCACCAGCTCCGTCACAGACAGGCTGAAGTTAAAGTGCCGGTAAAGTCAACGGAGTTCTGAATGTGGTTCTGGCCGCTGAACGGACCTGGATCCCCGGAAACAGGATTCCGTCGTGTTGACAAAACGGAGCGACGAACTTCCTTGAAAATTCTACCAAGTTAATTTTCCATCCAGCTTTTAAGCAGGAAGAAAATTCTTTGGAAAGATTCTTTTGGTCTGTATGAACTATTTGGGTGTTATTTTTAATTCGGCATAAAAATAATGACCGAGAAATTCGGGGTTTGTTCAGAGTTATAAAACGGCCTATAATTGAATAGGGTTTGGTTGCCCCCATTTTACACTAAAGTGAGAGACGACTGAAGCTGTCGAGCTTTTGCGTTTTAATCTATACGTCAGTTACTGACATGTGAAATGTTTTATTGAGCTTCTTTCATCATGTTGGAGGATCCAGAAGCTCCAGATTCATCCCAGAAATGACCGCACCGTGACGTTGACGGAAGCTTCGACGAACTTCATTCAAAAATCTGCTAATTTAAGGTTCCATCAAGGTTTTAGGCAGGAAAATGCCACGTTCTGCATATAAAGTATCATTTGTGAAACACTAGTGAGTTGTTTTAAATTCAGCATATGAATAATTCAGCAAACATCAATGATTCAGGTGGAGATAGAAGTTTGATTTGAAAGCTGCTCCAGATCTGCCCCCAGATGATCAATAAAGATGACAGAGATCAATGAACCCCGTGAATGCTGATAAATGTGAGTTATGGTTTGGACTTCACTCCTTCTTATCGACCCTGTCGCTGATCGCTTGGTTTGGTTTGATTGATTTCTGTGGCTTCAGATGCTGATTTTGTCCAAAACCCCAAAACGTTCGTTTCACTGTGACAGAAACCAGAAAGTCCCACCAGCAGAGGTCTTTCACTCATAAATGCCTTATTGATTCAATGTTCAGAGATGAAACTTGCTGTCCTGACACCAGCACAGGAACATTCAGATGTTCAGGTCCAGCCCTAGAAACAGTGAACCAGCTGCAGCATGTGGAGTCTCCGTATTTCAGTTCTGGGAACGTCTGCTGGAACCACCACATTCTCATTTCCATCTATTTTGTGTGTTTTTGTTGTTGTTATGGTTGAGCGCCACCAGAGGGCGCTGTGGCCGGAGTAGGCCTTTGTATGCAGAGTGGAGATGAATCACCTCAGAGGAAGAGAAGAGAGCAAAAGGAAGCACGATTAACAGCGTGGAGGTGTTTGTTCTGTTTCACCGGTGGTTCTTGGTCTCCATGTGTCAGTGCTGTAACTCATCCTGTGATTGGTTGAAACTCAGCCTGCAGACTTTCAGGCTCAGTTTTAGCTCCTGGTGTCGAGCAGAACGCCATCCTCACAGGTTGAATCCCGTCACAGAGCTGGCTTCATACGTAACGACTGATTAATGTGATGAAGTCATACCGACCTCCTGCTGAACTGTCTGTGTTTCCAAGGTAACCAGGAGCGGGGCTGGAACGACCCTCCTCAGTTCTCCTACGGCCTTCAGAAGGCCCACGGACCACAGAGGAACCTCCTGAACAAGAGAGCAGCTCCGCCCTCAGGTACCGAAGCCCTGATCCACCTGTCGACTCACACCGACTCACGATCAGCTGATCAGCCTGTCAGCTGACTGAAATAACAACTACTACAACACTAACTAGAACAACAACTCCAAAACTACAGGAACAACTACACCACCTGTACCACTATGACTGCTCCTGTTGTTGTTCTTGTTCTTGTTGTTGTTGTAATGTCAGTAAATAAAATCCAGCTCAGTCTTTAATGCCTCAAACATGATGTCTCTGATTGGTTCCAAGGTGCAGGAGACCTGCCTGCAGCCCCGCCCTCCTTCAACCCCCAGGCCCCTCCCCCATTTGGTATAGCCCCGCCCCCTCTAAACCCAGGTAAGGAACAGAAGTGTTTTATGAGAATACAGTAGTCATGACAACAAGTCTGATTGACAGCTGAGGTGTTTGAAAACTTTCTCACAGGTCTACCTCCTCCTGGTGGAGTGGCCACACCCCCTCCTCACCTTGGACCAATGAAAAGTCAGAGTGAGGTCGACAGCAGCCAATCAGAAGGAGAGCCTGACGTACAGGATGTGATGTCAGTGCTGAACCAAGCACTTGCTGCCTGCAGACACTCTGTTAAAGTGAGTTTGAGTCCTCCCCAGCAGCAGGGGGCGCCACCAAAACAGCAGCACACTACATCAGACTTTATAGTTCACACGTTTTCTGTATGCAGAAAATAAACATCCATTGTGACGGAGCAGAGGAACTTGAAATCAGATACGAGCTCTGTGCTGCAGGTTTAGGTTTTACTTGCAGTACCACAGTAGGCCAGCAGGAGGAAACCACTGCTCTGCTCTGTGGGTTTAACTCTGAACCACCTGTCTGCAGGATCAGGTGTGCAATGATGTGGCAAAGCGGCTCCGCCTCCTGGAGGACAGCTGGAGGTCGGGTAGACTCAGCCTGCCTGTCAGGAGACGCATGGACGCCCTGTCTCTGGGTAACCTGTCCCACCACACACCTGTCTATCTCATCAGACACCTGCCTACCTGCACACCTGTCTGAACGCTCACCTGTCTCTCTCTCAGATTTACAGTCAGGTCGCTGGGACTCGGCAGACGAGACCCATCGCTCTCTGATGGTTGACCATGTGACCGAGGTCAGCCAGTGGATGGTTGGTGTCAAACGCCTCATTGCTGAGACCCGAAACTTGAGTCCAGAACTCCTGGAATCACTTCAGAACCCAACAGAACCAGTCCAGGACCCAACAGAACCAGTCCAGGACCCTGCAGAACCAGCTCAGGACCCAGTTTGCCAGTCCTGACTTCCAAGCAAGTTTCTTTCCTCTGAAAAAACTGGGACTCTTTAATCAAAGCAGGATCTGGTGATTTTCCCGTCCTGCTGCTGTGGGGTGTTGAAGGTCCAATCCTCTGGAGCAGGTAGGGGACACTCCAGCAGGGACCGATCTGCTCTGTACACCTTTTAGTTACCAGCTAAACTGTACCTGGACCTGAACTGGACTTTGGTGGACTTTACGTTTGACCCTCTTGACACTAAACTGAAAACTCTCTCTAGACAGCTGACTTTGGAAAGTCTGGACTCTAGAACTTCAGATCAAACTCTGGACACTCTGGACTTTGATCTTGAACTCTAGAGTGGACTCTCTGGTCTCGGCACTTTGGACTCTGGACCCTGGACTGTAGACTGTAGAGCTTCTTGACCTTGAACTTTCAGGCGTTGGGCTCTGGACACTCTGGCCTGAGAACTTCAGACTTTGCTTTAAACACTCGCAACTCTGGAATCTGCCCACCGGACATTCTGGACTTTGAACAAAGACTCAACGCTCTGAACTCTAGAAACTCTGCAAACCTGGTTTCCCTTGTTTCTGGATTACAGTCAAGCCTCAGTGTGAGTTTGGATCCTGATCGGTTGATCCTGAACTGCTTTGAATGCTTGTTACTGTGGAAATAAATCTGTTTTCTCTGCTTTCTCTGTTGGAATGTCTTTGGTTCTCCGGGTTTGTTGGCTCTTTGTGTTGCAGGTGTGTCCTGATCCAGAACCATCGTTCTCAGAGATCAGCAGGGTTTCCACAAACATTTCTACAAAACACTCTTCTGCAATTCTACAGGTTCATTCAGCAGATGCTTTTATTCCAGGGACCTCATTTATGAAATACTACGTAGAAAAGGTTCTAAATTCTG
>NW_007579475.1:116732-121772 GCF_000690725.1 Stegastes partitus | reverse complement strand
AGACTGAGAGGGAATCGACACGACGGAGCAACAGACCCTTCAGGAGCCTTGAAGGTTCGCTGCTCATCAGTCACTGAGGGTTTAAAGTTTCCAGACAGCTCACCTGGAACTGCTTCAGAACCCTGCAGGGCCCGTCGTCACCCTGCAGAACCAGTTCAGGATCATTTAGGACCAGGTCAGAACCTTGCAGGATATCTATGGTTGTTGAAATTGGTTATCAGGGACCAGCTGTGATGCTCACGTGTCTGAAGGGAGTTTTTCTGTGGAAACAGACTTTAAAGCAGCAAAGTGTCACATTTCAGTGAGTGAAGCCTCCATGTGTAGACGAACCAGAACCGGAACCGTGTTACTGTTGGAGCAGCAGCTGCAGTGTTTGACCAGCAGGAGGCAGCAGAGGACTAATGACTGACACCTGCACATCCTATAATAAGGTCCGTCGAGTCTGTCTGGTCCGTCTCTGGGCTCAGACACACCTGTCTCTGAACCAATCAGGGCTGAGTACAGCTGCTTTTGGTGCATCATCCGTCTGCTTTTCTTCTTCTGTCACCACCGTGATACATCTGGAACCAACATCTGGAACGTGAGAACACCAGGTTCTGGTTCCTCCCAATGATCCACATCAACATTCAGTCTGAACATCTACATACAGGAACCTTGTCTGGTCCAACATGACCACATCAGGTTCTACTCAACACCTGGTGAAATGTGATTAGTTCTTTACAGAGTCTCATCAGAGGAATGACTTTATTCATGGAGACACTTTTTATTGACATGTGGTTCAGTTTCTCTGTGATGGAAGAATAAAGCTGGGATTCAATTCAATTCAATTCAATTCAATTTTATTTGTATAGCGCATATTTACAACAACAGTCATCTCATAGCGCTTCACAAAGGCAGAAACAGAAACACCCAACAATCCAAACATCTGGATTCTCTATAAGCTTCAGCAGTCTGCTGGTGGGAAGGAACCAAAAACCTCCACAGAGGGAAAAAAACCTCCGACAGAACCAGGCTCAGGGAGGGACGGCCATCTGCCTCCACCGGTTGGGTGGATGTAGGATGAATTATACAATGTAGTTTACAGTTAAACAAGTTATTAGAAGTTGCAGGTTTGGTATCTTTATATTTATTGTCAGATGAAGAACAGCAGAAACATGAAGCAAACTGGAGCCTTCCATCAGCACCAACGTCTGATTTTGTCTTCCTCAAACCAGAACGTCAGCACAAGAGCAGAAGCTGAATTACTGATCTCTGTGATTCAGGATGCAACAGATCAAACTGAGCGTTCCTTCATTCGTCTGCAGCTTCAACACACGTCACATAAAATCACGTTTCCTGTTCAGGTTCATCTCACCACCAGTAATGTGAGATTATCAGATATGTGGATCAGCGTCTGGTTGTCTGATGTGAAAACCTTCCAACAGAACATGATGCAGGTGAAGACGGTGTCGTACACAGTTTGTCCAGCAGAGCGGCGCCACATGTAGCAGAGAGACACAAGACTGGTTTGTTCACTGATGGTTCAACTCCCCACAACTCCTCCATCAGTCGACTCTGACAAACAAGAAACACCAGAAGTGATCAGATGCTTCCAGCCTGTTCCTGTGATTATTGATAGATTATAGATATGACAGAGATGATTGTAGAATCTGCAGCTTAATTCAGCTTTAATGAGCTGCAGACAGCTGATCGCAGTGAAATCACTGAGTAACACTCTTTCTTTTCTTTACTGCCGCACGTATAGCTGCCACAGCAAGACCCACAGCAGCTCCAACTACAACTCCAGCAGCAGCTCCAATTGGACCCCCCACAGCACCGATGGCTCCTCCACCAGCCACTTCAATTGCAATTCCAGCACCAGCTCCAGCAGCAGCTCCACCAACCCCTCCAAAGGCAGCTAGAACATTCTGAATGAACTTGTTTTTTCTCTCAGCCCGTCTTCTTGCTTCTTTAGGATCCATATGTGGATCTTCTCTCTGGAGTTGCTCCATCTCTTCTTGAATCACTCTCTCAGCCCCCTCTAACATCTCGTTGGTGTAGAAGCTTCCTCCGTTTCTCTGAACCATCGTGTTGATCTTCTCCAGCAGCTCTCTGACCTGATAGTGATCCTGGTTTTTGTTGTTGAAGACGTGATATCCTCCACCGCACTGACCGATGAACTCACAGAGATCTTTGTTTTTGCCGATGAATTCTTCGATGAAGACTCTTTCATCCTTCAGATCATCTCCATGGGTGAACAGAGCCATCGTGTAACGTGCTGCTTGTTCTCCAAAAATCGTCTGGATGCGTTTCACAGTTTCTTGTTCTTCTTTGGTGAATCTATTCGGTTGGACCACCACCAGGAACACATGAGGACCAGGAGCAGACAACGAGATGCACAAAACCATCTCCCTTATCAGCTCCTCTTCAGGTCTGCTGGTGTCAAACAGACCTGGAGTATCGACCACAGCCAGAATTTGACCACCAAACTCTGCTTCTTCTTTCTGACACTCTGATGTGACTGTAGATGGAGATAATGTGGATTCAAAAGCTATTCTTCCTAAGATGGTGTTTCCTGTGGCGCTCTTTCCAGCTCCAGTTCTCCCAACTAGCACCATCCTGACGTCTGGTTCTGCTGGTCCTGTTGGACAGTTTCACAGCATGTTAGTGATGGTAACAGAGTACATGGAGCATTCTAACACTGATTTATATTATTGCACATGAAACCCTGAAACGAATCAGCGTGAGCTGGTGATTGGCAGCGAGACATCAGTGGAACAGTCAGCGACCAACCCGACCGCTGGGACGTACGAGCTGCAAGCACTAAGTTCAGAGACTTTCTGTGAACATCAGAAACCGGACTGGTTCTACCCTCCCTACCCTCTGCCCTCAGCGGCCTCCCTGTGCAGTGCTGCTCTGCTCCCAGAGCTCCTGTAACGTCTGGAACTGTCTACGTCCTGCTCTGGAAACACCTCGGCTCCATCTGTGATGAGCTGAAGCTCCTGAACCGAGTCCAAACGTTGAGCCGGTGTTGATCGCCTCAGTTCAGGTGGATGTTTCCTGTCAGACTCTTCAGGATGTTACAGTAGAACTCTGACTGTCCACCGCCGGGGACCAAGTCATGATGGACCATCATGAATGTTCAAGAACACAAACGAAAGCATCCAAATGACAAAGAAAAATAAATAAATCTGAGTCACTCAGAATGATCCGCATTGGCTGAAACTTGTCCAACGTGATTCAGTCTTTGTCAAAATGGAAGAACTCGTCTACCGTTACACAAACTTTGTTCTGAGTAACTCACAACAAGAACATTGAATAAAGTGATTTGATGAAACATCTGGAAGCAGAACTTCCCGACCCAATGACACACCACACAGGAGTAGTTTAAGGACAGTCAGAACACTGGAACGGCCGATAAACGTTCTTTAAAACGGTGACGTTCTGGTTTTGGGGCTGAGAGCGCTGAACTGGGATCTTTTCATCAGAGAACATCAGAAATAAAGAGCTGCAACAGAACTGTGTTCATGAGAACGTTTACAGCCAGACGTTGTGTTTTCACAGCGCTGATGCTGATTGGAGGACGCCGCCTTCACAGAGACACCTGATTGGCTGCCGTCAGTCATCACAGCAGTGTGACCTGAAATAACAATGAATTCTGTGGTTGTCTGGTTTTCATAACGGAAACAACGCAACACTTTTATGTGATAACTCACAGCAGACGGCTTTTTCCTGTTGAAGACAGTTTTTTGAGGAAGTCAGCTGACAGCAGACCACTAACAAAAACCTCACGTTTTAGTATTTTTATCCAATTTTCAAAAACTGTGCAACCTTTACGTTTCTAAACTGTAGCATACAGACATCTCATCAAACGACTGTGCAGACTGAACAGATTTCACTTTTATGAGTAAGAAGCTCAAATATATTCACGCAGCATCTCTCCATCAGCGGGAACAAGACTGAAACATAAACACAACGTGCTGAAAGAAACAAAGCAAGTCTGAATGAAAGAGGCGAGGTCTGTACGCCTTGTACACAATGTGGATACTAAGAACACAAATACAAGTAAACTTAGTCTAAAGCTAAGACTGATCACAGAAACGTGAGTTTGAGCAGAAAGTTAGTGAAAGCTGTAAAGTTCTCACCGAGCAGAGCGTATTTGGAGGACATGTTGGTCTGCAGGTGGTCGGAGTCGAGTCGCTGCTGATGTTCTGATGCTGAATGCTTCCGTTCTCACCGTTGCCTTCGTGTTGTAATCTGCTTCCTGTCTCCTCCCTGCCAGGTCATGTGATGTTCTAGGAGAAAGCCGTCACACTTGATGGTACTCAGGTAGAACCTTAAAGCTCCCACTCAGTGAAATCCACTGGTCTTGTTTTCTGGTGGTTGTAAACATGAAGGTGTAAAACAAACGATGTTCAAACATAAAGACATTTACTTCTGCTTTACAAGCCAGTCACCATTTTACTGACATCTGACTGACCAATAGTGTTCCAGCTTCGTATAGCCCCGCCCCCTCACTGCCTCCAGATGAACCAATCAGAATGAGCAGCTGCTTCTCAGGCCATCAGGCTTCTTCCGCTAAACTCTGTAGGACTGTAGCATCTGAAGCGTGAGGAAAACTCCTCAAATGTTCTGTTGCAAGAGTGAACACAAGAGTGTCGATGCACCGCCAGCGTCTGAGGAGCTGAACACCCAGAGCAGTACTGGTGGTCCCCACAACTACAGGAGAATCCTGGGTGCATGCAGGCTGTGCAGCTAATGTTGCTAACATCACCATGACTTTTTGTGGTCATGTTGTGTCTGTTGTTGCTCCGTATTTGTTACACTGAGCTCTGACAGCAGCTCTCTGCTCTGATTGGACCATTCAGATCCGATCCAGGTCAGTTATTGGCCAGTTGGTTCCACGTCAGACGGAAAACAACTTTAATCATTTTTAATAATATTCACCGTACAGTCATCAGCGGTTTCAGCTTCACAGACATCCAATCGGAAACCAAAATGTTCTGTAACATATGTTGGCCTACCAGCCTGGTGCTGCAGGTACTGCAGGTGTTCCAGGTG
>NW_007579475.1:106646-109033 GCF_000690725.1 Stegastes partitus | reverse complement strand
GGCGGGATGGGGTCCTGCTCTGGGGTGACCTGAGGGGGACGGGATGGAGTCCTGCTCTGGGAGGACCTGAGGGGGGCGGGATGGGGTCCTGCTCTGGGGTGACCTGAGGGGGACGGGATGGAGTCCTGCTCTGGGAGGACCTGAGGGGGGCGGGATGGGGTCCTGCTCTGGGGTGACCTGAGGGGGGCGGGATGGAGTCCCGCTCTGGGGTGGCTGCAGGACAGCCGGTGTTCACAGGACGGTGCAAACTGAGGAAACATTTCTGAAAATGTACATTAAGTCAAAAACGTAACATCGAGCTGGTTTAAAAAATGAAACCATTTAAAAGAAGAGTGACATTGAAAATAGATAAAATAATTGAAAAACTACATTCATAACAATAAATGAATGAGATACAATAAAACTGGATAATTTAATACAGAAGATTTTTAAAACGAATAATATTTTTGCAATAAACAGACGACTAGTTTCAAAACAATTCATATAAAGCTGCACTGAATTACGTTTCATCAATAAAAGTCAGATCCTACAAAAAACACATCAAATGAACAATATCTATCAATAATGTTCTATTAAATAACGGACAGTTCCTAATCATTTTGAAATGTCCTGTAGAATGATGTAGAATAAACGGTGACACAACACATTTTGTCAAAGAAACAACGGCTGAGATGAATTCAGACGAACCTGCAGAGGAGCTGCAGCAGGAAGCAGGCGACTCCTTCACGCCTTCAGAGTCCACGAAGCCAAACCGCCTCCACAGTTTGACAGATTACACAACAGCGACATGTGAGTCTGCAGCTGCTCCACTTTAATTAGAGAACCAACTTATTCTGTCGGAACGTCAGAGGTTCTGTTGGATCAAACTGTTTGATCAGAGTCTCCGAACAAACACCAGAGCGGCACCGCCGTCCCAACGAGGAAACTCCAGTGTTTAATGTTCAACTTACTGATCATTTAGTTCATTCATTTCCAGGTTGTTGGTTTTTTTTTGTTTTTTTGTTTTGTTTTTGTTGCGATATTCCCACCTTTCTTTGTTCCTCTGATCCTATCCAGGTTGTTTCATATGTTGTATCTGCAGAAACTGAGTTCCTCGCCTGCATTACAAATAAAGCAGGCGAATCAAAACTCAGTTCAGTGTTCATCCTCTGAACTGAACTAAATAAATGTGGAGTTAGAGGGTAGATGTAGAGTTAGAGGGTAGATGTAGAGTTAGAGGGTAGATGTAGGGTTAGAGGGTAGATGTAGAGTTAGAGGGTAGATGTAGGGTTAGAGGGTAGATGTAGAGTTAGAGGGTAGATGTAGNGTAGTATTATCAGTAGTATTATCAGTAGGTGAACTTGTAAAGGATCCTTCTAGAACTCTGAATGTGAGAGGAACTTGTTTGAAAAAGAAAAGAACATAGACAGGATGTTGTTAGAACGTAGGACAGGGAATGGATCTGGTAGAACATGTTTAATGAGAACCTGAAAAGAACCTTGTGAGGATGTAATGAGGATCAGAACAGTCTGGTCCGAACTTTAGGGATCTTGTTCTGGTGTTTTAATCCATCAGAAGGAATGTTCTGGAACATAAATGAGATCTTCTCAGAACAATAACAATAATAATAATTGATCAGTTATTGATCCGGTGGTTGTAGCTACGACTGTCGCCACGGAGATCGACAGAGGCGTGGCCACCACCTCCATCTATACACATCCACACCTGGCAGGTAAAGAGTCCGAGCCACCATGAGGTCACAGGGCGGAATCGAACCGCCGACCCTCCGATCTCTATCCGACCCTCTCTACTACCAGCCACCCATGTTTCGAACCAGACATGTCATTAGAACCTGGTGAGGACCTCGTTAGAACACCGTTTGCTCACTGGTTCCTCCTGTTGTGTTTTCAGGGGAGCGTTCTCAGTGGTGCGGCGCTGTGTCAAGGTTCTGTCGGGTCAGGAGTACGCCGCCAAGATCATCAACACCAAGAAGCTCTCTGCCAGAGGTGAGTTCCATGTTCACTGACCCAGAACCAGAACCCGTCCTGTTCTGAGTTCTGTTCTCAGTCCGGTTCTACGGCGTCTGAGGCCTCATTCAGGTTCTGCAGTAGAACAGTGGTGTGACACACAGAACGGTCCGACCAGAACAAAAGGATCTCATTAGAAGATCCTGTTGCTAGCAGGTGGAACCTGGTTGTTCCCTGAATTAAAGGAACGTTGTGAGAACGTGAGGATGAGACCCTGAAGACCTGAGACGGTCCAGGAATCCCTGATAACCCCGCCTCCTGTTGCTCCTCCCCCGCCTCCTGTTGCTCCTCCCCCTCCCCCCTCCTCTCGCGCGGTGGTGGTCAGCATCGGGACGCGGCGGGGCGGCACGCTGGTGGCAGCACCGCGCCAGCGAGTGGCGC
>NW_007579475.1:104738-106462 GCF_000690725.1 Stegastes partitus | reverse complement strand
TCAGTGTTTCTGGCTCTGGGCTCAGACGGAGGATGCAGTTGCCATGGTGACGCTGTGTGTGTGTGCGTCCTGGGCTGTGATTGGCTGTGGGGGCTGAGTGTGGGCGGGTCCAGCGTCTGTCAGCGTCACAGAGCCTCAGTGATCCTCAGATCGCTCAGAGAGACGGAGACTCTTCGTCGCTGCTCCTCCATCCTCCTCTTCCTCCGCTCCGACCGACAGCCTTCATCGCCTCCGCCATCGTCATCCTCAGCAGCCCTGACCCTCGCCCGCCGGGTCGCCATGGCAACGGTCATCTGCACTCGATTCACCGAAGAGTATCAGCTGTACGAGGAGCTGGGCAAGTGAGTGTCATCTTCATCATCCTCCTCATCAGCGTCCAGCTCCTGCTGTGTTCCAACTCATTCACATCGTTCAGGTTCTGGTTCTGGTTCCGGTTCCGTCAGTACTCAGAAATAAAAAGTAAACATCGACGAATTATGTGAAGAAATGACTGAAGTGTTTTCCTTCATCATTTCTCCATCGTCTGTGTATCAGAGTGTGTTTTACCTCCAGGTTGCTGAAGCTCTGAGCAGCTGCTCCTCATCCTGTCTGAATCCGTCTGGATTCAGAAAGTCTGTTACGATGAGTTAGTCTGAGGTTATCATCCATCAGTGTTTGGTTTATATGCAGGTTTTTATACATGTTCTGCTCATTTCATGAAACACTCCATACATGATGGTGATGACATCATAACAACTTGTTCTTACTGTGTGAACATACGGGCTGTCATAGTGAATGGATCGCTGTTCTGATGGTTCTGATGGTTCTGATGGTGCTGATGAGGCTCATTCTGGGTGATTTTATATTAATGGTCACATTGACTAGTTCAGCAGCAGTGAACTACGTCTCTACGTCCATCCCTGTGACTGAGTGGATGTTTTATGCTCATATGTTCAGTGTTCACTGATAACGATTATTAATCAATAATGACTGATAACAAACGTCAGCTTCATCATTTATAAAGATTATTGATTGTGTCGCTGATCAGGAGGGACGACTGATAAACGCATCGATGGAGGACGATGAGACACCTTCCTGACCTCGGCCCACTCACTGCCCACACACACAACAACACACACACACACACACTAATACACACTCTAATACACACACTGTAGCACACAGTAACACACACACACACACACACACACACACACACACACAGTAACACACACACACACTGCCGTGCGCGCTGCCAGCTCCGTTACATAACGCGCTGGTGGGTGGCAGAATGCAGCTTTCATAAGAAACACTGACAGTGTTCTGTAGAAACTCCAGGTCCACTTCCAGCCATGGAACCGACCGGCACCATCAGAGCCCTTCACCAGCAGCTCCTCCTGTATTGATCGTCCTGCTGATTGGTGATTGGCTGTCTCAGAGGTGGACTTTGCAGAAAGTCAGATGGAACTCTGGTTCGGGTTCTCTGGGCCGTGCACTCGGGCCTGGACACTTTGGACCAGACTTTGTGTTCAGGGTCCTGGACTGTAAACCGGAGGTCCAGGCTTTAGGCTCTCGGCACTCTGGTCTGAGAATCCTATTGATCGTCTCATTGATTATCAGGAGAAGCTGATCGGGTCTGAGCAGCAGGGTTCCGCACTCTTAGTCCTAAAACTACATTTCCCAGAATGCACCTGGTCAGTTCTTAAACTCCAGCCTCATGACATCACTGTGACATCATCACACCC
>NW_007579475.1:96550-99424 GCF_000690725.1 Stegastes partitus | reverse complement strand
TCCTGTAGAGACCAGAGGAGGCGTCACTCAGACTGCAGCTCATGGTGGCAGCAGAGAGCATTGTGGGAGTTTAGCAGCAACGGGACCATGACAGAGACCCTGAGGAGGTTCAGGACCTCCAACCAGAGCTGATGTGTTCAAGACAAACTGAAACCAACTAGAACAGAGTTCCTGAATCTCAGTAACAGATGGACCAGATCTGACTGAGGAACAGGAAGTTGTGACTGTCCGCTGTGATGAATTTGTGCTCACCATGATTTGTGGATAATATTGCTAATTATTGATTCGAATACTTCTCACAGTTTGTACCAACATCTCCTGACAGCAGGACCGGGTTCAGGTTCAAGTCGATACCAGTCAGTTCATAAACACCTTCTCCAGCAAATGCTCCAGCCTCTGAGGTCGGATCAGAACGCATCATGTTTTGTGTTTTCATATTCTGGTTAGTGATGTTTTTACACCAACATTCAGCCTTTTATGGTATCACAGAGGATTCATTTCTGATTGGCTCGTCTGCCAACACCGAGGACCATCTGGTCCAGTTGTGGGATCCTTTACGTCAGCTGGTGTCTGCTTCCATGCTGAGACGACACGTTTCCATGAAGCTAAAGAAGCCTTTTTAGGAAAAAGTCAAAAACCAGCTCAGGACAGTGGAAAGGGAGAACGATCCTTCTCTTCTAGGAACTTTTCTGATGTGATATTTGAGCTTAAAACTGCTGAAGTGTTTTACAGGTGACATTATGGACCAGAACAAGTAGGCTCACAAACACAGAAAACATTCTGAATGAAGGAAATGTTTTTTTAATGAGTCATTCAGAAGTAAGTCAGTGAATAAACTGAACTTTGATAAACTGAATTTTAAAATTTAATTTTAATTTAAAATTTTTAAATTAAATCAGTCAGAACAGTTGGATCATATAAACATGAAAGAACCTGGAGTGCCCTGAGCAGCGCCACATGTTGACCTGGTTCTGTTCTACTGTGAACCCACTGAGGATGAACTCGCCTTGACTTTGCCTTAAAATGATCCGTAATGGAACCAGAGCTCCGTCTGTCATGGAACACTGATAGTTTACATGGAGGGGAAGCATTTCACTGTAATTAGCGCCTAAGATGTCTGACCTTGAGCTTGACCTTGACCTGTCGTCCAAGGTCACGTGTTACATCACCAGTTTATAAGCCTCCAACGCCTCCCTCAGTCAGAACACTGAAAATCCAACCACACCGAGGTCCTGTAGGACCTCCTAGACTGTTAACACACAAACACAGCGACCGGTTCTGTGCAGCTTCAGCTCCTGTTGTTGGGTCTAAACCACACACAGCAAACTCAAGTTCGAGAGACGTGTGTTTTGGCTTTTATGTGATATATGTTATATATCAGGTTATAAATGTTGTGTATGGTTATATATGTTATAGTTCAGCTCATAAAACAGCCATGAGTCTGCATGTGTTTTACTTTTAGGTAAAGGTATGCGCAATATTTCTACATAGAATAAATAATAACTAAATGCACAGACAATTATTCAGCAGCGTCTTCAGGATTCGTTCCATTGAGTCTTACGGGTCCAACCGGGCCTTTGATGGATGAACACCTGGTCTGAGGGGAGAGCAGCTTCTGACTGGTGGAGAGATGAGCAGATTCACATCTGTGGGTTTTCTGAAGTTACAGTAAAAGAAGCGAACGCAGACGCTCCTCAGAAAGATCAAGTCCGACAGCGAGGTGCTGTTCGAGGCAGCAGCTGCGTGTGAGCGGCTCTGATTCGGGGATTCCTGGGTTTGATTTTCTCTCGTCGGTTCGGCTGCCAGTCTTTGTTTGGAGCTTCAGAGCTGCTGCTCAGTTGGAAACCTTCCTCAGCAGATTCTCTGTTGGCTGCCGGACGCCGACTCGCTTCTGTTCATTCGGCTCAAACCGAGATGAGTCGCTGCTGGACCAGAGCGTCAGCTGAACCGGGCCCACGAGGGCTTTGTGCTCCAGAACATGATGCAGAACAACAGACAGTACCTGATGATAAGAAGGAACCGTCACAGAACACCGACTGTCTGATCAGGAACTTACAATAAACAAAGTCATTCCCTCACGTGAGCAGAAGAACCACAGAAATCAGTGTGAGCAGGACGAGAACGGCGGCGGCTCTGAACATCTGACCAGCAGATCACCAGTGGCTCCATTTATCAGGTGGAAACGTCCAACCTGGTTGGACGTGTGATCTGGAGCTACTTCCTGTGACGTTTGGTTCCATCAGGAGAATTAACTGAGTCTGAGCTCTCTGAGGAGGCTGCAGACATGTTCACAGGTGACTGTCTGCAGTGATAGGGTGAACCCTAAGCCTATCATCAGGTCCTCCAGGGCTCCAGGTGGAGCAGATGGAGGACCTGATGAGTGTGCAGGACAGTTAAAAATGATGGTTTGACATCCACATGGAGCTGAAACAGGAACAGAAGAGGCTTAAGGATGTTTCTCCAAAACACAGAACATCCTCAGCTTTTACAAACGTTCCTGTTCATGAGACTCTGGTTCTGCCTGCCAGTCAGTCCGGAGGGCAGAAACACACTGAAGCTAAAATCAGAGACGCTGTCTGTGGACGTCTGAACTGTGCTCTTCTGATGGACCTCAGTGGTGCTCAGGGATCAGCTGATTGGCGGCTGAGACGTCCAATCAGGAGGCGGAGTTTAGACGTATCTGTATCTACAGCTGATCAATAGCTCTGATCAGTAATCACTGTGTTTGTGAATGTTTGCAGATCATCAGAAGTTGGACCGTGAAGCTCGAATCTGTCGATTACTGAAACACCCCAACATCGGTGAGTACTACTGTGTGTACTGCCAGTACCACTGCAAGTACTGCTGCTGCTCAGGCTGCTGTACCCGCTGCGT
>NW_007579475.1:87074-90992 GCF_000690725.1 Stegastes partitus | reverse complement strand
GTTGTGTTGTGTCTCTCAGGGTAACAGGTGGAGAGTTATTTGAAGATATTGTAGCCAGAGAATATTACAGTGAAGCTGATGCCAGGTAAGACCTTCATTTGCTTTTCTAATGTGATTGTTTCAGACATGCAGAGAATCAAAGTGTTTCTCCTTCTCCTTCAGCTATGATTAGTCACACTGATGTTTCAACACTTAGGTTTTTGTTTTACTGAATCATCTTAATGCAAACCTATGCCAATCTCTGCCCCTCTACTGTCTACCCATTGCCTTCCATCCTCAATCCTCTACCCTCTGCCCCACTGCCCTCTACCTTCTGCCCTCTACCCTCTACTCTCTACCTTCTGCCCCACTGCCCTCTACCCTCTACCTTCTGCCCTCTGCCCCCTGCCATCTGCCCCTCTGCCCTCCACCCTCTACCCTCTACCTTCTACCTTCTGCTGTCTACCCTCTGCCCCTCTGCCCTGTACCTTCTGCCCACTACCCTCTACCTTCTGCCCTCTACCCTCTACTCTCTACCTTCTGCCCNAACAATTATCTGTTAAAAAAAAGTTTTAATTAGATTCTGCCGTTCTGACGCGGCCCCCTGTTCTGACACGGCCCCCTTTCTGACGGGGCCCCCTTTCCGATGAGGCCCCCTTTCTGACGGGGCCCCCTTTCTGAAGGGGCCCCCTGTTCTGACGAGGCCCCCTTTCTGACAGGGCCTCCTTTCTGACGCGGCCCCCTGTTCTGACACGGCCCCCTTTCTGACGGGGCCCCCTGTTCTCACGGGGTCCCCTTTTCTGTCGAGGCCCCCTTTCCGATGAGCCCTTCTTTCTGATGGGGCCCCCTTTCTGAAGGGGCCTCCTTTCTGACAAGGCCCCCTTTCTGACGGGACCCCCTTTCTGATGGGGCCCCCTGTTCTGACGCGGCCCCCTTTCTGACAGGGCCTCCTTTCTGACACGGCCCCCTTTCTGACGGGGCCCCAGGCAGCTGATTGGTTGGCCTGTCCTTACAAGATGCCTCTGGAGATGAGGATAAACCAGAACACTGGCTGACCAGATGAAGAAGAGGAACATTCCAGCAGGAGAACATCCAGAGAACAGCATCATCAGGAGCTTCTGCACCAGAACCAACTGGAACCAGGATGTCCAAATAACTTAACTCGCCCAAAAGTACGTCTCATCTGTATTTTTAATATAATAAATGTAAACTGTTTGAACTGGACATCAGGGTAAAAACTGTTCAACTTGGATGTAATCAGATTACTGTGAGGTGACACAGTTTGGACTTTTAACTGAATGTTCGTGGTTTAGTCCGAGGACAGAGTCTGTGCTGCCTCAGTAAGTGTCCTCTGTCTGTCCTCAGTAAGATGTGTGACCCGGCGGTGACGGCGTTCGAGCCAGAGGCGTTGGGGAACCTCGTGGAAGGCCTGGACTTCCACCGCTTTTACTTTGAGAACTGTGAGCTGCACCTTCCTCCTCGAGTTTCACAGCTTCGAGTGGCGTCTGTCCACCTGTCCAGATAACGTCTGTCTCTGTCCACAGTGTGGTCCAAGAACAGCAAACCGGTCCACACCACCATCCTGAACCCGCACATCCACCTGGTGGGCGACGAGGCCGCCTGCATCGCCTACATCAGAGTGACGCAGTACATCGACGCCAACGGGACGCCTCGCACCGCCCAATCGGAGGAGACCAGGGTGTGGCATCGCCGCGACGGCAAGTGGCAGATCGTCCACTTCCACCGCTCAGGCTCCGCCTCCACGCTCAGCAAGTGAGACATGTTTCAGTTCCTCTCTGAATACGATCTGAGCTGCGTGAGTTCAGGCTGATGTTTAATGTTCTCATGATGCTGTCATTTCATACCAAAGACTCTCGTGTTCCTCTCAGAAGAACAGCAGCTCTGACAGTCCTGAGCTCCTGGAGCTGATGAGCTGCTCATCATTCAGGCTTCTGTTTTAGCTCCTGAGACGCAGTCGTCCTCAGAGCTTCAGTCAAAGGAACAAACATCTTTGATTTGGTTCTCAAAGATGTTCCACCTTCAGATGTTTCCTCCACAGCATGAGCTGGTGTCTGTGCTTCAGCCACTGAGTCATGTGATCTGAGGATAACGTTAAACCAAAACCAAACATTCCTGTTTCTTTGTACTGAAGCTCTGAGGATTCTCTCACATGGAATATTTTCTTTCTTTCCTCCAGCTAACTTCCAAAGTGGGCGGGGCTTTGATGGGGCCACCGTCGCCTTGACTACGGATTGATTGACAGCAGGCCTGGCGTCTGACACCAACCAATCAGGATTTTGTTTGAGAAGTTTCATGAGAACAAACGGAGGAGGAGACGACGGGTCCAGAAACTGCATCATTAATCAGTCAATAAATCAATCAATCATCAGCTCACAAACCCCCTTCTCAGCTCGTTTGAACTTCAGCCACCCCCCCTTGTGATCGGCCAATCAGATCTTTTGCCGTAGTTTAGCGGCACAGATTGTAATAATGTGTGGAAACCTTGTATCTCCAGCTTTTCTTCCTCCACAGGTTCAGGNCAGCAGAGCTCTGAGGAAATCCTTTCATTCTGATATCAGCTGTCGGTTTCATGTGACTGAAACAAACTGGAAGCAAACTTTAGAAATGCTGAATATGATTTAGTTTGGCTTCTATTAACTGCATTGGAGGCCTGAAGGTGGCGCTGTCGGCTCTATTTTGTGACATTTGGAAACCAAAACATGAGCTCTGTCGTGTTGTAGGACACATTAAACATGTCTGTAGTAGAGAAACCAGAGCAACCAGGCGTTAGAGGAAGATGGAGACACGTCTTCAGAGGTTATTTACTGTTTCAGTTTGAATGATGTTCGGTGTTTTTCTTGTGTCACATTTACTTCAACTCAGCAGCATGTATGAAGCTGCAGCAGCAGATATTCAGCCTCGCTGTGGATTCAAAGAGTGTGAAAATGGAAACATTACGTATTCACTCAGCCATCCGCTTCCTTCATTACAACAGTCCTGTGTCTTCTCCGCAGTCACTTCCATCTCCTTCTGTCCAGGACGTGTTAGCCTAGCTTAGCAACTGTTAGCATAGCTCGTAGATCCCACCGGTTGTACTGAGCTGTGTGTGCAGTAACTTTGTGTTTCTGTTTTTCAGTTCGACTACATGACAGTATTTCAGAGGAGGCGCATCATTACCTCATCTTTGACCTGTGAGTTCTATTCTATTCTATTCTATTCTATTCTATTCTATTCTATTCTATTCTATTCTGTTCTGAATCCACACCCCATCTCGTTACAGCTGGTTTTTTGTTGATGCTGATGGTGTTTCCGTGCCTCTCTCAGGTGTAATGTTTTCGTTGTTGTATTGTCGTGTTGTGACCATTAATGTGAACGTGATGTAACACAACATTTATGTTACTTCACACATTGTAAAGTCACTTTGTTCATACAGATGAAAACACAAACATATCAACATCTTTTCACTCCTACTTTTATAGTTCTATCATTCTATGTGCCTGTTCATACGTTTACTCTAACTGGACCACTTTCAAAATCTAACTCAATATGAGATTATCTTCATTTTTCTTTCTGAGTCTTTACATTTATATATTTGTTAGCACATTTTAACTAGATCTTTTCTTCCCTTACCGTCGCGTTTTTATACACATTTGATTTGTTTTAATTACATTTTACGTCATTTGTATTTTACTCTAAATATATTTATCAAATTCCATTCTGTTGTAGTTTTATGCTATTCCACTCTTTTTACTTTCTTTAATTTTGCTTTTTGTTTTCATATTCTGTCTTTTCACATTATTTCACTTTTATTTTTCTCTTTAATTCAGCTTCTTATTTCAACTTACTGTTAAATGTTATGTTGTATTTTAAAGGATTTTCCATCTACAGGTACTATGTTGTGTATTGTTGTGTTATGTTGTTAAGTATTGTTGCGGTTAC
>NW_007579475.1:83478-85390 GCF_000690725.1 Stegastes partitus | reverse complement strand
CCTTCTGCCCTCTACCCTCTACCTTCTGTTGTTTGCCCCTTTCCCCTTTCCCCTCTCTGAACAGTCACTGTATCCAGCAGATTTTGGAGGCGGTGCTACACTGTCATCAGATGGGCGTGGTGCACCGAGACCTGAAGGTAGCTGTGAGCTTAAACTGTATGAGATCTGTTAGGACAGCAGGGTTGTACAGCACAGGACAGTGTATTTAGCTCCTCTTAGCATTGTTAGCATTGCTCATGTAATATAGTTGTCAGAGTTAGCAAGTTAGCATGTGTTCTGTGTCTCCAGCCAGAAAACCTGCTTTTGGCCTCCAAGTCGAAAGGAGCGGCAGTGAAACTGGCTGATTTTGGCCTTGCCATCGAAGTGGAGGGAGACCAGCAGGCCTGGTTTGGTAAGATGCCACTGCAGTATTACTGCAATATTACTGTGCTGCTGCTGCTGCTGCAGGCCTACAGTACAGACGACAGTAACATCTCAGAGTTGTCCTACAGTAGTACTATGCACCTGTTTTCATTCCAGCAGAATCTCCTCCAACTGTTTAGTTTGGTTTTTTCTCTCCTTTTCGCTTTTGATTTACGTAATTATTATTTTATTGTATTTTATTTAACTTTTCTTTATTTTGCTCCTTTATTAAAATTAAATGTATTTTTAATATTTATTTGAATTTTTGTATTTTAAATTTTCATTTATTCTATTTTATTTTATTTTATTTTACTTTTCATTACAGTCTTTTAAATGAACATTTTGCTTTTTCTGGCTTTCGTTAACTTTTTGATACACATGTTTGTTTTACATAATTCTTTAGTTTGACACATTTTTGATGTAATTAGCATGTTTGATTGTATTCTATCTTATTTTACTCTATTTTAATTTCAGTTTATCTTTCTTCTCCTTTTTTGTTGTCGTTATTTTTGTGTTCTTTTTTTTCCTGTTATCTCCGTTTCATCACTTTAATTCTTTTTTGTAGTGGACATTGTTTAAAATGTCTATTTTAGAATGTATCATACGTATCATACTTTATTCCGTTTAGTTTTTATTATTTGCACATTTTTAAATCTTTGCCAGGAATGTTATTCTCTTGTCTGTTTTACATCATATGCATTTATCCTTCATGGTATGAAGCTATAATATGTGGCGCTGTGTGTCGGCAGGTTTTGCCGGGACTCCTGGATATCTGTCTCCGGAGGTTCTGAGGAAGGATCCATACGGGAAGGCGGTCGACCTGTGGGCCTGTGGTCAGATTCCATTCTGTCTCCTCGTCTCCTTCTTGTATCTCACTAGGTCTCCTCTCCCAGGTGTGTAACTTTAACTTTCCCTCTCAGGTGTGATTCTTTACATCTTGTTGGTCGGTTATCCTCCGTTCTGGGATGAAGATCAACATCGTCTCTACCAGCAGATTAAGGCTGGAGCATACGATGTAAGTCACATGACTGTTCACGTGCATGGAGCTCAACCATTGGTCAGTGTGTGTGTTGTGGGTGGGGCTTTGACTCCTTGTCTTTTTCGTCTCTCCTTGTTCTTCGCTGTGTCTTTTTTCTCCTCCTTGCTTCCTCTGTCTCCTTCTTTCCTTCCCTTGTCTCCTTCATCTCCTCATCTCCTTCTCACCTTCCTCTCTCCTTACTTCCTTTGTGGTCTTTTCACCTCCTTCCTCCTTGTCTCCTTCCTTTCCTTCCCTATTCTCCTTGTCTTCTTCTTTTCCCTCCCTTGTTTCCTCGCCTCCTTGTCTCCTCTCCGTGCCTCCTCTCCTTTCTCCTAGTTTCCTTCTCCAGAGTGGGACACAGTGACTCCGGAAGCCAAAGATCTCATTAATAAGATGCTGACCATCAATCCGGCCAAAAGGATCACAGCAGCCGAGGCGCTAAAACACCCCTGGATCTCTGTGAGTCACCTGATGATGATGATGATGATGATG
>NW_007579475.1:70152-75760 GCF_000690725.1 Stegastes partitus | reverse complement strand
TAGCTTAGCACAAACACTGGAACTGGGGGAAACTGTTAGCCTAAAAATTCGCTAATATGATTCACACAATGTGCTTAATGAAAGTGTGTAGAAGAAGAAAAACTGTGAACCTTGAATTTCTGATATCTGGACACAGTCTCATGTTTTTTTTCTTGCTTAGCTTTTTAGTTAAGGAGTTAGCTAGCTCATTAGCGTCACTTACCTTTACTAGCAAAAACTGACGTTATGTAATAATAGTTTAATCGACGTGTGAGCTCTGCTGTCTGGTCCTCGGGGAGATACAAGACTTTCACCTGAGAGTGAAAATAAGTCTGTTAGAAGTAACGAAACGTTTCTATTGTTGTCTGCAGCAGAGTCGTCACGGAAAACATTTAAAACCGATTATCTCACGATCACAACCAGAACCAGAACCAGGATATGAAGACGAATGAGAACAAAAAGTTTTTCAACTGTTTTTTAAAATCTTTAACGTTTCCTCTTTTTTCATCTTTAATTTTTGAAACAGTTTCAACTTTCATGTCTGAATAATGACCACCAGGGCAGAGAAGTAAAGTCAGAGACGACAACAGCAAACATCAGACAACCGGATACGAGAAGTCAGGACGATTATATCTGCTCTGGTGCTAACGGCTACATGCAGGTTGAAATCCAAACATCGTTTCATTTATTTAGAACTTTTTCTGGCCTCGGACCGGGCCTGGTTTCAACCCGATCGCTTCATAAACGCTGTGTCTAGACGGATGTGGTTGTTGTGATCTTGAGCTAATTTAGCTTCTTTGGCGTCCGTGACGAGATTCTTTCTCTGTGACATTTAAATTGTACAAGCGATGAGGTTTGGACGCTCATCTCTCTGCTTCCATTGGAGCTCCAGGAGCTTCCATCGCTGTCCCACCTGAGATCTTCCATGAACCCCCTCCCCCTCCCCGCCAGCTGTTCTAACAAGGAACCTCAACGAGGAACCTTAACGAGCTGCCTGCCTGCGCTTCATTAGAGAAGAAACTTTATCGGTCAGAGTTTACAAAGAGATTTGACAGAAGCCAGTTTACTGAAAGAGGACGAAGGAAGAGTTCAATAAAGAACAAAGCAGCTCAGGAACAAAGGAGACGTTTAGATTTAGAAGCTGAATCCAAAATGAGTTCAATCCTATAAAACCTTGACTTTGATCAGCAACGGTCCAAATAATGAATTTATTGAAACTGACCCGAGCTTTACAAGTTTGGCATTAAAACTGCACAAAGCAACAAAAAAAGACGTGAGTGGGCGTGACGCTCAGCCAATCAGAACCACCCGTCTGACCAGAGTCTGACCAGATGAAGTACGGAGGCCCACGAGTGACAAAAGTCACCGACGAGTTTCACTGAAACATAGAAACTATTGGCACCGGAGAACTTTTCAAACTATTTGGACTTTTAATGCTGAACCTGAGCAGCTTTAGTTTAACTGGAAGCTTCATCTGACGACGAGGTTTCTGTTGATCTGTTTACTAAAAACTCCAGATGACAAATTTAACAGGAAAACAAACGATCATTACAATTAGTTAAAATAATCCAATGTGTGAAATGAAAACTAAACCCTGACCGTACGGAGTTTGCCGGTCGGTCCTTTGTCCCCTCCGGGCCTCCGTACGCTGACGTCCTGCCTCCTGGTGTGTTGGCGGTGTGAAACCTCATATCTCTGCCGGTTTTCTGTCGTTGTTGTTGTTTTCAGGAGCCTTAATGATCTAATAACTCAGAGTTTTAACCTTCAACATTAAAGCTGCATCTTGGATTGTGAAGTTCGATATTAACCTGCTCAGAGTCTCTGTGTTCCACCGTTCTGTTGGTGAACTTTCCGTCTGGAGATATGAGGTTTTGTGCGAGCGGCAGCGTTCGGTCGGGTTCTGGACTTCTGCACAGAAGCTTGTTTTCTTCCTCTTCAGTGTTTATTTCTGTACAGATTCTGTGATTTACTGCATGCTGGATTGACTTTGTGTTTTGTGTTTCGGCTGCTTCCCGCTCCGACTCGGCCTGTTAGCGGTGCTAGCATCCCTCACTGGGAGCAGTGGCGTCTGCTAGCCGCGAGCTAACAAAACGCCAGCGCTGCGGACTTTGATATTCTGCGACTTTTGACCTGTTGTGTTTGTCTCAGAGGCTTAAAGCAGCTTTTTACCGTCGGGAGAATGTAGAACTTTGTACAATCAGATTCTTACTATGATGATATTATTATTCTGGATATATCGCGTTTGTATTTGAAAGCTTTGTAACGTTGGATCGGACTTGCTCGCGTCGTGTGAATCCCTGTAGAGACACTTTGTGCATTATGAGCTTTATGACTTCTGTTGGTATGAAAAGCCTTTTAGAGTGTGAACTGCTGAATGTGTTGCTTCACTGCTGCTGCCCTTTATTTACTCAACATCTCGGCACCATTTGGCTTCCCGCTCAGCCGCCACTCAGATGTGGAGGCTGGAGGTCGACAGGCGGCTGCTGTCATGCCAGAACTGAAGGGGCGGAGCTTAGTGGTTCAGGAAACCATCTGTGTGATGATCCAGGTGTCACTGAGGCGTACAGCTAATCACCAGAACCTGGTTAGGTTTAAAGTTCAGGTTCTTTGGTTTTCATTCAGGGATTAAACTCGCTCCGGTTCAGTGAAATGACTCGATGGACCTTCAGCCTCTTCGTCCACAGTCGGGACTCCAAATGGCGCTCAGAGCGAATGGCTGTTTTCTACCGTAGATAATCCGTGTTTTCTAAACTCCACTCTGACCTTTGACGACACTTGAAAGTATTTAGTGGAAATCTTCGGGGAAACGTTCCTGCGAATATCTGAGATGTCATTTTTTAGAAGTCTCTTGGTGTTTATGCTTGAAACAGTAGATTGACATGTTCTCCATCGGCTCACGCTGTGACGTTGTTCCTGTGAAGCTCAGCGGCTTCCACGGTTCTGCTGCTTTAGCGGATGAAGCTAAAGAAGCTTCATGAAGCTTCACCTGCAGCTCTGAGCGTGCTCAGTACAGGACGCTACCGACGTGACGGGAAACAGAAGGACGGACTTCCTGTCACCTGCAAGACAGGAACCTGTTAGCGTAGTTAGCTGCTAACATGCTAACACGTGGCTGACACTGCTCATGTCATGTACACGTTGCTGTTATTTTCCGTGTGTTCTGCATCCAGACACGGTTCTGTTGGAGAACCTTCTTCACAGACATGGACTTCTGGACCAGAACCCTCCAAATATCCTGTTGATGCTCATTAACACAAAGAGTTTGATTTGATGCATAAAATGTCCTGAAAAGCTCGACACATGTTTGAACAGAAGATTTGTCAGAAACATTTCAGACGTTCTGTTAAAGAAAATCAGAAAAACGTAAAACTCTCATTTCAGTCCAGAGATTTCCAGAAACAGACATGAACTCAGTTTATCACCAAACGGAACCATTTTTAGACGATTTAAAAACATGTCAGAACGCTGATAACAAGAATATTTAATCTATTAATTAATCTTATCTTTTTTAGTTTTAAGTGTAAAAGGAAAACATTTGTAGATATTTGATGTTAAACCACAAAGTCCAGAAGTCTGAGCTCAACAACAACCTGCAGGTTTACACACACATCGCATCTCATTTACTTTTTTCATATTCGTTTCGTTCTGATTATATATTTTTATCTCTCGGTTCCTTTCAGTTAAAACAAACTAAAGCTTCAGTCTGAAGTTTGGTTTCTTATTGAATTATCCAACAATAAACACGTTTTCATGTTTGAGTTTATGGATGTTTTTAAAATCAGTTTCTTTGTAAAACCCCAACAGAGACTCTGTGCTGCTGTTTCCCGTCCACCGCTCTGCAGAACCAATAATCAGCGATCAATAATCCAATAATGGGCTTTTTCTACTATGACGGTGTTGTTGTGTACCAAGCTGCTGCTGCTGCTGCATGCTCAGTGTGTAACCGTGAGCGTGAGCGAGTGAGAGTCTTTCTAATCCTTTCTTTTGGACTTTTCGGAGTGATTTTCTTCTTCTTCTTCTTCTTCTTCTTCTTCTTCTTCTTCTTCTTCGTGTTCAAAGTGTTTCTGTAAATAAACTGAGGTGGTCAAATGTTGCCGTCTGATTGGTCTGTTCTCACCGGTACCTTCGTTAAATCGTCCAATGAAATCAAAACAGCACAATGTTTCAGAAAATGTTCGACACATAGAAATATTGTTATAAATATTTTCTTGTAAAGACGCTCATTTATTCTGACAAATCTGATTTTTTTCCCAACAGATATTTTTCAATTGTTCTCATAAAATCAGGACTTGATCTTGAAATGATGCAACTTTTATCCCCGTTAGTAAAAACAATGAAATGACTGTTAGTGTAGTTTATAGATATTCACTCAGGTACAACATTTTAGGATTTTACTGTAAAATCTGACCATTTTTCATCAGCCCAGAGTTTTTCTGAGATTATTTGACATTTTCTCACAATATTTACTTTTTTCTTTAACGTAATTTTTTTCTCTTCCAGTTCGAGGTCTTGGGGATTAAACCTTTCTTTAAAAAACAACTCAAACTATTGTTTCTGAAACTTTCTGAATTTTTTTTTCAAGTAAAACTTATGAAGTAACAGGACTCATGTCAGTATTATTTTTATCATTACCTCTTTATGTTATTAAAACAAATACAATTTTAATTTATTCTTAAATCTAACAGATTTCCATTTTCAGAAGATTTTTACAGGAATATTTTGACTTAATCTTAGATTTTTTTTTTGTTGTTACACTCAAAATTCCTCAAACTGTGATTAGAGGAAATATTCATTCATACACTTTGAACTGGGCTCCACCTGGTGGAACAAGCAGGTACTGCAGCTGGTCTATGGTACATTTACTGACATCATGTAGAGAATACAGGTTTTCTCCATCTGATGGAGCCTCAGAACATCCTACCCTCTACATCCACCCTCTAACTCTACATCTACCCTCTAACTATACATCTACCCTCTAACCCTACATCTACCCTCTAACCCTACATCTGCCCTCTAACTCTACATCTACCCTCTAACCCTACATCTATCAGACTGGGACTCCATCCAACCATCCATCCATTGTCTTCCGCTTATCCGGGGTCGGGTCGCGGGGCCAGTAGGCGGAGCAGGTCGCCCCAGACCTCCCTCTCTGCTTTCCAGCTCTGCCTGGGGGATCCCGAGGCGTTCCCAGGCCAGCCGAGAGATATAATCCCTCCAGCGGGTCCTGGGTCTGCCCTGGGGTCTCCTCCCAGGTGGACGTGTTCGGAAAACCTCCAGAGAAAGCCTCCCTGGAGACATCCGAACCAGATGTCCAAACCACCTCAACTGGCTCCTTTCGACATGAAGGAACAGCGGCTCTACTCTGAGCTCCCTCCGGATGTCAGAGCTCCTCACCCACCCTGTGGGGAAGATCATTTCAGCTGCTTGTATCTGCGATCTTGTTCTTTCGGTCAGACTGGGACTCCGAATATTAAATTACTTGAATAAGAGTAAAAAAATAAATAACTTGATCAGGACATCACCACTTTCAACCACAGAAAACAGAATAGAGTAAAATAACCCCTGTCACACCTCAGACTGCACCCCAAACTGCCCCCGTCACACCTCAGACTGCACCCCAAACTGCCCC